>NC_047139.1:31895619-32128119 GCF_009829125.3 Periophthalmus magnuspinnatus | reverse complement strand
TGGCATGTGAAGTTTGAGCTCATTCGGATGAAAAACCTAGGACTAGATACGTTTCATAGACATGCAAGTCAAAGTGCCATGGGAATTTCTTTTCAATTCATGGTGCCCCTGCTGGCCAACCGTGAAAAATGACCCATGGTCATAATATATATTTTTTGCTTCCTGTCATACATCCACTTTTATGTCCATTTTTAAATGTTTTTTTTTTTCTTTGCACCCCTGCTGGCCAAGCGTGAAAAATGACCCATGCCAATAATATTATTTTTTGGTCCGTATCATACACCCAATTTATTATGTGAGCTCTGTAGATCCATGCCTGTGGCCGTGAGAGGACATTGAAAAAACAGGAAACTAAGGCGTATTTCGGAGGTGGCGTACGGGCAAACTGTGTGGAATTTGGAGAAAACATGGATGTTTTATGAAAACCCATGTGTCTAAATGTGGCATGTGAAATCTGAGCTCATTTGGACCAAAAAACGAAAAAAGCGAAAAAAGCGGCAAATTTTTAATCCAATATGGCTGACTTCCTGTCTGTCATAGGGAAATGCTTCAATTCATTTTTATGCTAGTCCCACCATGCCCTATCACTGTTCAGATTTTTGTGCCTGTATTCCAAAATTTACCAGCTTCCTCTCCCATAGGGGTGAAATTCTAGGCGGCGCTGTCGAGCCGATGTGCTTCGGACATTCTCGCAATGCAAATTTTATGAAATTTTTTGCCTAGCCGGTCGATCCTATACCCATATGTGGGACTTTTCGTCGACATTCAGGGGGTGAAAACTGCGATTGTTTCAGTGGAAAAATAAGAAGAAGAAACCCAGGAAGAACAATGCCAAATATTAAGGATCTTTGTCTCTAACCCAAATAAGTTAAGGTGCCACCTCATTACACCTCAGTCACGCTGATAAGACGCTGGAGTTTCTGGGTTTTTATTTTTGAGCAGCAAAAACATGTAATTGAGTAAATGCAACACAGATAATGCCATATTGTGAGACATTTCAGGCAAAGCAATACAATCTTCATGAGACAAGCAGCTGCAGGACCCTCCACCAGAAAAATTACATATTGCACCTTTAAATACCACAAGGACATTTTTCCCTTCTTTTGGGGGCAGTAGGTGACTACAGTGTAGTGCAGTGGCTCTCTGCAGATAAATCCAAATTCTTGGTAACCTAGGAGATTTGCCTGTTGTGTATTTTACTGGAGGAATCACACCTAGACTCTTCAAACTCCTAATGTCTGACATAAATTAAAGCCGACTAAAACTTCTCAGGTGAAAATATTTGTAAGCTTATGGGCAGATTTGCCCATAAGCTTCCAAGATTTGCCTGAACTGAGTGCTGTCACAGGGCACTTCAACCTCTGCACTCTCATTGCTAATTTAAAGCACTTGAGGTAAATGTTGGTACAAACAGCAGACAGAGGTACACCACTGCCATGCCAGATTAGACACGCAAAAGACAGACAAGCGAATTCTTAGAGTGAAAACAGTGAACAGGTTGACTAAATATTTTCTGTTAAATTCACAAACAAGTCAGACACACATTCACACCCGAGGCAATGTTGGCTAATTACTGAAAGCAGCAGTCTCAAGGGTACGGCAAAGCAGAGAGGTGCCCCTCGGCATCATGGGTCCTGTAGTGCCCCGAAGCAGCACTGGACCTGAGCTCATCTCACTTAATCACCACGGCAGTCTGTGTCACATGACCAACTGGAAGTAGGCCACAACAGGAGAGGATGTGAGAGTGAGTCTAAGCATTGTTCAACTGCTTGTGCACATTTAACACTCGCACACAGTTTAATATATAAATATACAGCACAAACAGGAGAAGCTGCCAAGTCTCCGAAGAGGCAACAAGCAGCCCGAGGAATCAGAAACACGGGCCAAAACACACACAGACACACAGACATGGTCTTCGATTCTTATGAGGACTCATTGAAGACTTCTATAGATGTTCCTGCTCTCAACTCCATCTAGTGGTTGAGGGAGGTACATTAAACATCAACATTCAGAATAAATAAGTAACACAAAGGCAGGCAATTTCTATGCATTTGCTCAGATATTCCAGCCGATTAACCATTAAACCATCATTAGTAGCTTTTTTCATTGTGGGGAATAGATAATAATTCTCTCAGCAGGAAAATTTAGTTTCTGCATTTTTAGACCTTCCAATCATAATAATTTGTACAGGTAATGGGTCAAAAAATGTGCAAATGGTAGCTGGAGTTGTATCACCATAACATACAGGGAGTTTTAGAGCTATGTACCTAATTTATCTACTGGGACAACCTGGCATAATAAATAAATGAATGATGCAGCTTAGTAGCACATGGTATAGAAAGTCCTGTTAATAACTGATTCTTAACATATGGAATGTGGATTCTTGAATAAATGGACAGGTTACAACCAGAAGGCAAGAGGACAGAAAGTTCCATGTGATGTGTTCTACAATAATAGCTTTGTAAAGAATGAATATGGCCTGCAATTTAATCTTTGCATATGTGGTATGCCCCTCCCCAAACCGCCACCTTAACATGGTGGAGGGGTTTGAGTGCCCGAGTGATCCTGGGAGCTATGTTGTTGGGGGCTCCATGCCCCTGGTAGGGTCACCAGTATAGAGCTGGACCAGCTCTATACTCTCCATTGGGTCCTTAAGGGATCATGGGAGTATGCCCAACCAGTCCACATGTGTTTTGTGGATCTGGAGAAGGCATTCGACTGTGTCCCTCGTGGTGTCCTTTGGGGGGTGCTCTGGGAGTATGGGGTCCGGGGCTCTTTGCTAAGGGCTGTCCGGTCCCTGTATGAGAGGAGCAGGAGCTGTGTTCACATTGCCAGCAGTAAGGAGGGGCCGGAGGGGGTCTGGTTTGGGAACCACAGGATTTCATCTCTGCTGTTTGCGGATGATGTTGTCCTGATGGCTTCTTCGAGCCAGGACCTGCAGCACTGGGGTGGTTTGCAGCCGAGTGTGAAGCGGCTGGGATGAGAATCAGCTCCTCCAAATCCAAGGCCATGGTTCTCGACCGGAAAAAGGTGGTTTGCCCTCTCCGGGTGGGTGGTGTCTCTGCCTCAAGTGGAGGAGTTAAAGTATCTCGGGGTCTTGTTCACGAGTGAGGGAAGGATGGAGCGTGAGATTGACAGGCGGATCGGTGCAGTGTCTGCAGTGATGCGGTCGCTGTATCGGTCTGTTGTGGTGAAGAAGGAGCTGAGCCCAAAGGCGAAGCTCTCGATTTACCGGTCAATCTACGTTCCTACCCTCACCTATGGTCATGAGCTCTGGGTAATGACCGAAAGGACAAGGTCGCGGATACAAGAAATGGGTTTCCTCCACAGGGTGGCCGGGCGCACCCTTAGGGATAGGGTGAGGAGCTTGGTCACACGGGAGGAGTAGAGCCGCTGCTCCTACACGTCGAGAGGAACCAGTTGAGGTGGCTCGGGCATCTGCTCAGGATGCCTCCTGGACGCCTCCCTAGGGAGGTGTTCTGAGCATGTCCCACGGGGAGGAGGCCCTGGGGAAGACCTAGGGCCTCGAAGAAGGGAAGACTCGGCTCTCGGCTGGCCTGGGAACGCCTTGGGGTCCCACCGGAGGAGCTGGAGGACGTGTCCGGGGTGAGGGAAGTCTGGGAGTCCCTGCTTAGACTGCTGCCACCGCGACCCGGCCCCGGATAAGCGGAAGAAAATGGATGGATGGATGGATATGTGGTATGAGAGTATGATTTTAGAAAACTTAATCTTGGTTCACAACAACGTCACCCGATGAAATGGCCTCAAGACCAACCAAATTTTTAACTATAAGGCCACGTGGATATGGCTTGTGTGGACATGAGACAGTATTACAAATGTACATATTTCATTTGTTTTATCACAGTCCTTGCTACTAGAATGAGTAGAAAAAGTTAAATAGCATTGAAATCATTTGCAAGGTGCAGAACAAGTTAAACAATAACTTGAAATGATGCAAAACCCAAATTAAGCAAATCATGCAAAAAAGGAAAGTAATGTAGCACACAAAAGCACAAACTTAACTCACCAAACCCATGGAAAACATAGATTAAAATAAACTCAGTTCAATTCAATTTATTTTTGTAAAGCCCAAAATCACAACAGCAGTTGCCTCTTAGGGCTGAACATGAGAATTGATTTAACCAACAGAAAGTTCAAAATGAACAATGAAATAGAAACAGACAAGCAAATTAATCAACAGAAAACAAGCAAATGGAGAACTGTCTCAGAGCACCCCCTGTCCTTAGACCCTCCTCCTGCAGGAAACACTGTCCCAGAGTGTCCCCTGCCCTTAGACAAAAAAAAATTAAAAAAAAAAAAAAAAAAGGGGGGGGGGGGGGAAGAAGAACCTAAAGGAGAATGAGTGAAGGAAAGATCCACTCCCATAGAGATCAACTCCCATGAACGAGCAGGCTGCAGATCTGTCCAGAACTAAACAAAAGAGAAACTTCTTCATTGTCCTGCATGAGATAGGGACTATTTTTAATTATCCTTTGATGAGTACCATTTTGATAGAGTGCACGTTGCACTCTGGAGTTGTTCTAGGTGACACTGTGTCTATACAACACCAAAAACTGCATTCTACTTGGACATATTGTATTAATTCATAGAACACCAACCATAAACTTACTTTTTGAAATCTAGATGAAAGCCAACATCCAATATCATAACAAGATGACATGCAGGATGAGCGAGCGAGAGGGGAGAGATAGAGTCAGTGTCGTCCTCTGATTGGATGGGATCATGTTGTATTGATCTGTTGTCACACCAAAGACACAGCAGCTTCACAGTCAGTTGCATAACAAATCCAAAGCCGTCACCAACCGTCTGTCTCTGTAAATGAAAATCAATCATCTCATATTTGCAGACTGCATTGCTGCACTCAAACAAATAGACTCAGAGAGAGAAATTCAACAAAGTCACAGAACTACGGACAGAAGTGAATAGATGCAGAATAATCTATGATATTGATGAAGCCAAAAGTGGAGTGTCTCTCGTAAACTCTGCGGTAACCACAGCCAAAGCAACAAATCACATGGGACACTCTGGAAATAACCTTGGCCACGAATGGCACTGCACAACCTTCAGAGGAACATACGTGTTGCAAATATAAGTGTGCTTCTGGCTTAAGTAGGTACACATTTGATTAGGTCAAATGACATTGCAGAAATTGCAGCAATGAAATCAATTAAACGACGCACTGCTGCTCAGTCTAGCCAAAAAATATACAGTGATTCAGGTGGTAGACCAGTCATCTTATAATCAAAATGTTGATAGCTCATTTCTTCAACCAGGATATATTGCTGATGTGCTCTTGAGCAAGATATTTCTGCTATCATGCCTCAGAGAGGCTGTTGGAGCAGATTCGCAACATTGCCTCAGCATGCATCATATGTAAAATCCTCAACAAACTGATCTGATCCGAGATGGGTCCACTGCTGCTTTAAACCTGTAATAGACACTTCACAACCAATTCATCCTCACAGTAATAACTGTTTTGCTGGCCATAACAGACAGGCATAAAAAACATATAAACTGCCAAATTACTGTGCAACTGATTGGCTATCACTGTTCTGAAAGAATAGGGTACTGTATAAGTTGAAAGTTACCCTTAAAAATGCAGAAGGTGCAATATGTAAAGTAAAGTCTGCTACCTACAAGTCTCCATGGAGACAAGTGGAGTTACACCTTTTCCTGGAATTTACCACAGTATGAAACTTTTCTAGAATATGGGGTCCGGGGCTCTTTGCTAAGGGCTGTCCGGTCCCTGTATGACCGGAGCAGGAGCTGTGTTCGCATTGCCGGCAGTAAGTCAGACCTGTTCCCGGTGCATGTTGGACTCCGCCAGGGCTGCCCTTTGTCACCGGTTCTGTTCATTATATTTATGGACAGAATTTCTAGGCGCAGCCAGGGGCCGGAGGGGGTCTGGTTTGGGAACCACAGGATTTCATCTCTGCTGTTTGCAGACGATGTTGTCCTGATGGCTTCATCGAGCCAGGACCTGCAGCACTGGGGCGGTTTGCAGCCAAGTGTGAAGCGGCTGGGATGAGAATCAGCTCCTCCAAATCCGAGGCCATGGTTCTTGACCGGAAAAAGGTGGTTTGCCCTCTCCGGGTGGGTGGTGAATCTCTGCCTCAAGTGGAGGAGTTCAAGTATCTCGGGGTCTTGTTCACGAGTGAGGGAAGGATGGAGCGTGAGATTGACAGGCGGATCGGTGCAGCATCTGCAGTGATGCGGTCGCTGTATCGGTCCGTTGTGGTGAAGAAGGAGATGAGCCGGAAGGCGAAGCTCTCGATTTACCGGTCAATCTACGTTCCTACCGTCACCTATGGTCATGAGCTTTGGGTAATGACCGAAAGGACAAGGTCGTGGATACAAGCGGCCGAAATGGGTTTCCTCCGCAGGGTGGCTGGGCGCACCCTTCGGGATAGGGTGAGGAGCTCGGTCACGCCCCCGCGACCCGGCCCTGGATGAAAGTGGAAGAAAATGGATGGATGAAACTTTTCTATCTTGCACTTATTCAATTTTTTTTATAGCTCAAAAATATCTTGGAAAACATGTATTTTTACTGTGGCCTTGGGGAGCACCTTACTTTTCTCTGTGGAGATAAATAAGTTTAATATCATACTATGGAACATTTTAGTGAAGTGAAACTATTATTCCATTTTCAGCTTTGATTTCCTCGTCAGTTTAGAGTAATTCTTATGAGAAAGCTCTAATGTACCAAGATTACATTTGGTATCTCCCTGATTAGCTTGATCCAGTGCATGCTCAAGATTTCCCAAGATCCTTTGCTCCATGTCCCTCTGAACCAGAGAGTGACTGATGAAGAAGCAAAGACAGTTTTAGCGGCCCGTGTCTCCGCTAAGGCCTCAGCGTTTGAAGCAGTAGCTGGGCTTTAAAGTCTGTCTGAGTGAGTTGGCTTTTCCCTTCTCACTGCTGCATGGATTTGCATCTCATTGACAAAGTTTATGAGCAAAAGGAAGTGCTCTTTCTTTTCTTTGCACGAAAATACTTTGATCAAGGCCTGCGTGAACCCAAATAAGCCTCTTCTTCTCTGATGTATTCCACCCCAACAAGACAACACTAGCAGATAAACTGTAAAACAATGGAGCAGTGTTCTCAGCTGTTTGCACAGGTTTGTTGCTGTCAAATTGAAGATAATACTGATAGACTGTAGTACAATTTCACATTTAATAAAAACTGAATGAAAACAATAAAATAAAATAAATAGTTAATAAAAGTCCTATATTTGGGAGTATTCTGAAAATGTGTATTTGAGTCATTCTTTGTGTGCGTTTGTTCTTGTCTGCTGCAGTGGCAGATCTGACAGATACGACATATCTCAGACAGGAACCTTGGCCTTTACAAATGTTGAACAAAAAATGAAAGAAGTGTGATGCTTTTTATGAATGAAATGATGTGCCATTTGCGAGGTGTTTCTACTCAAATACATGCACATCTGATGTCACACAGGGGCCTTGTGAAAGCTGACTCTTTAGATATGGTTATAAATATGTGTCATGAATGCACACACACACACACGCTGCCCATTCAAATTTTGGTCAGCATTCAACTGGTTTTGTGCTCTGTACAAAATGTTTCAGATAGAAAGTATAAAAAGACATGGTATTTAGTCACCAAGATTCATGTGTCCACAAAACAAAATACATTTCAACATGATAAATATCTATTTCTCGTATTTGAACATCAATCTTTATTCATAGAGCCCTTTATAACATTTCAGATGACAAAAGTGCATTTCAATCAAATTAAAGCTTGAGTAAAAATGTTATAGTAATGAAATTCTGGAAATATTTTGGAACACATGGTTAAAAACTCCAGCATTCACAAAAGCATTTCAAAATCTAAAAAGTCAGTCCTCATCTTGACTATTTTAAAAGATAGTACCCCACTGTATATTGGGGTTTGTACCCCATTATACAGTGGATCCTATTCAAAAGTTATCAGCGCATCTCAAACCAGTCTTTTTGCCAATGGGCCTTTCCACTAGTGACTAGTCTCTCCATTAGTATCCAATTCAATAATATTCCTTCATGAACAGTAGACCACAGTGTGTTTTCTAACCTTTGAGGCACACCCATTAGCTGCTGTGCTGTTGTTGTTGTTTTGTTTTGTTTTATCAAAGCCAGCCTCTTGTGTTGATGAGTTGGCCCATGTCAAGACAGTATGGGTTCAATCTGGAACTGAATGGACAGTGTTGACAAACTGGAATAGAGTGGCTTATGGGATGGTTTCAGAATAAAACCCATTGGAGTGGTATGGCCTTCACAAATCATTATGGCTGAACACCTATGGGACACTGCAGGGAAGGGGATCAATAATGCTGTGGTACAGGGCATTCGACATGTTCTTAATAAGGCACAGCAAAACATGGCTTTAGATTTATACAATGAGAAATATACAGAGATGTTTAGAGGGTAGTTTGATCAATGAAGTTTGATTTGAAAGCTTAAAAAGTATCTGCAGTGTTTTGCACTTATAACCTATTATGTCAGATGCCCTTAAGACTCCCCAGTTACACTTCATAATAACTACACCTTTGCCTTAATAAAGCATGAAGAAAAACGTAATTCATAATGAACAAAGAGTCTAAGAAACATTCAGGCTTAGTAACTATACTTAATTAAGTTGTTGGTTTTAAGTGATAAGACTAAGATATTAATAGAATATAAGATAAATAGGATTGAATTTACTAAATCTAAAGCTAAATTTAAACCTAAATTATCTTTAATAAAAAGCTTATTCATTATGAAGAAAGTATTTCATGCGTTATTAAGACGAATTAGGTGTAGTTATTCTACTTTTCCGAGATTAGGCTGATGTTTGGTGGGGTTATTGCTGTAAATAATAACAAGCTAGGGTGGTCAGTGTTGTGTCAAAACGGACAAAAACACACAGTGCAGTGTGTTATCCCTCAATCCGCCAGGTAGATTCCATTCAAAAGACAAAACCCATTTGCCACATGAATCAAAACAAAGAAACAATAGTGATAGCCAGTATGCTAATGGTTGTGAGAGAACTCATTAGAGGCCTGTATGATTATGCCAAACATGACTCAGAATAAACTTAACTAACAACAGATACTGTACACAACCAAGTGGGTTAGTGTCAGTGTAGTTAGCACCTCCCTTCAGACAGATATAAGGCAGTGACGCACCAGTTTCCAGTCAGAACTGAAGAAGTCACTTGGATGGGTGGCAAAAGGGCTTCACTCCAAAAATTTTGTCCAGTTGACAGAATTACATTTTCTTTTGCTATCTGCATTTTCTTTGCTAAAATAAATAAATAAATAAATTAATTAATAAATAAATAAAAATCCAGCAAAAATTCCTGCCACAAGTGGTCAGTATAAAGTGTAAGTGAATTGTGAAGTCCAAGAATCCCCGGTCCTAATTCCAGAACTCGATTCTATAACCAGAAATACAATACCAGTACTTTATTTTCTTCTCTATTTTAAGGAATTATAATTTTGGCTATTCAATTCTGTAAAAATGGGTCAGTATAAAAATGACTAGGCTTGACTGTTGAAGAACCATCACTGACTATTCTCTGTAGGTATCTAAAGCTATATGCACAGTGAAAGAACCCATGCTACCATTTTAGAGGCCTTAGCCTCAGAGTGAATGGCAAATGTTTCTCTATTGTTCGTTAAAATCGCTGCTCTCTCTCTCGGTCAGACGATTACACTCCTCTTCCTCAAAATTCATTCATGCCTTGCCAACTTTTGACCAGGGCACAGAGAGCCAAGCTGGCTGGGCTTTCATCTGCAAAGGGGCTGAATGGCTATGAACAGATCAATATAAGAGAAGAGGCAATTTGGAGCATGGATCCCCAAGTACCTGCTTATAATCTGTGTTCTATCCAAGACACAGTGCAGCTCAGATACCTGGCCCTAACATTGTTTAGATAGAGCACATTGGTATGCTTCCGAAGAAAATGCATTTAAGGCTATATCAGCTATATTGGGGAAACTTAGAAAACAGCAGATCTATTAAAAATGCTACTACAACAGATGTGCTTTAAAGCAGTGGTCCCCAACCACTGGGCCGGGGTGCCGGTACCGGTCCGTTACACATTTGCTACCGGGCCGCACAAAAACAGTAAATAGTTTATCAGCGACCGCATGTTCTCCGACGTAACTTTCGCCCTTCCCTCATGACGCGCTAATATGCTCGTGTATAGATATATAATGAAAATCCTGAGAGGAAATCACCACAGAAATCTATTTGATGTAGTGGCAAGTTTATTATCTGCTCTTGTTCCGCGATGACATATCAGGTATAACACATCAGACACGTCGCCCAAAAGTAGACCCACGAGCAAGTGAAAATGAGCCAAAACAAAAGTCTTTGGAGAGCTTTTTAACAAATGGGAAAAGGCCAACTGAGGAGCCAGAAGAGAAGCCAGAAGAGGAGCCAGAAGAGGAGCCAGAAGAGGAGCCTACCACCTCCAAGAAAAAGAAAGCTAAATTTAACAGACAATACCAGGAGTCCCACTTAAAATATGGGTTTGTTGCTACAGGTGACTCTCATGCACCGAGTCTGCTCTGCGTAATATGCAGGAAAAGCAAATGAGGCAATGAAACCTTCGAAACGTCTTTGGCACATTGAGACTAAGCACCCAAGATCAAAAGATAAGATTTTGAGTTTTTTGAAAGAAACAAATGTGAGCAAGATGGAAAGAAGAAACAAGTGCAGGGTTCCCACGAACTGCGCGGTTTGGTGAGTTTTATTTTTTATGCACTTAACTTATTTTTGCCATATTCATCTGTCACACGTAGAAGGCCGGTCCGTGAAAATAAAACCTACATTATTCCGGTCCGTGGTGCAAAAAAGGTTGGGGAGCACTGCTATATAGTGTTCAATATGTTAATTTCATCATTATTACTGCTACTGTATTGTCTTGATATGTCACAATCCATTTATCACTGTAGCTAAGAAAAAAACTGTCAGTAGAAGAACTTTTTCTAAATAAAATGGTTGTAAATGTCTGCTTTTTGCTGAGACGAACCTCTAGCATCCAGTATGCCTTTGCTGCAGAAAATGTTGAAAGGCCTATTCTCCTCTCCTCTGTACATAGAACGTGTTTCACTTCATGTCTCCGTGGCCCATTTGAACAGAGGAAAAAATGCAATTCAAATACAATAAATGTCCCTGTGCCCTAGTTCTTCTGTTACAATGGCTGTCCCAATGCCATGGGACAAGATGTGGCTGGAACAGATGGGGAAATAACCTTCCCTCTTCAGGCCAAAATTAAATAAATCCATCTAATTTCCTCAAATTTCCCGATTAGCTGGATAACACGGTCTTTGGTGGATGACACGGTCTATCTCACCTTGTGCCATTCAGTTTTAGGAAGAATAAAGAGCTTCATTGATAAAGAGATTCATTGTTAGCCTACCTTTGTTGACTCTATATCAGTGGTTCTTAACCTGGGTTCGATCGAACCCTAGGGGTTCGGCGGAGGTCAAGACACGCACCCGACTCATATGATTCGCGGACTGCGAGTGTCTCCAGATGTTGGCTGTGTCCCAGTTCGACAAATGCACCCTTTAATGTGTCTATCGAAGTACCTGCCTGACTTAAATGAGCCGTTCAAACGGCATAAAAACATAAAACGACATAAAAACGAAGAAAAGGAACAGACTTTGCTGTGAAAATGACATAAGAGTGGCCAAGGTGAAGCCATGCATTTCTGAACTGGTCTTTCAAAGGCAACAGCAGAAGTCACACTGATTTGCAGTAAATATTCATTATTATTCCAGCCTGATGGAAATTAGGTGATGGGTGTGTGTTAAAATGTTAAAAAGAATAAATAGCATAAATACAATAAGTTCATTATTGGAATACATTAAAATGATTTCAGTATGGTAGTATTAAAAAAGGTCATGTCTTTGTGAGTTCATGCACTGTACTGGTTTTATTCTTTGAGCACAGTGATGTTAATGCACGGTTCATTTTGTTCACCAGTAAAACATATATATGTCTTGAATTTGAAAAAAATAATATTTTATTTTTCAATAAAGAAGGGTTCGGTGAATGTGCATATAAAACTGGTGGGGTTCAGTACCTCCAACAAGGTTAAGAACCACTGCTCGACTCTAGGGTTATCCAAATCCCCCATTCAAAGTAAATAGCACTCTGACTCAAATAAGAAAATTGAGAAGGAAAGACCCACTACACATTAACCAAAACACACAATAGTTGACAGTCAACCATCCTAGTGAAAAAATTATTCTCATGACAATATTTTACATCAGACATGTCAGACTCATGATCGCGGGCCAAATTTGGTCCCTTGATATAATTATATTTGGCCTGCAAGATCATATCAAATATGCATCAGAGTTGGCCCATCGGCCGACATGCCGTATAGCACATGCACCGCTAATGCTGCGAATCCCAGAAAGCTTTACAAACACGTTGGTGCCGGCCCCCACCACTTCTGTTGACACTCATTAGCATCTCCTGCCTGTCTCTTCACTCAAATTTAATCCACCCCTTCTGAAAAACATTCTAAAGTTGTTAAAATGTTTCAATAAATATTTAGTTTGGCCCACAACTTAGACCCAGTTTTTAATTATGGCCCTCTGCGAATTTGGGTTTGACACACCTGTTTTACATGGTCCACACAAACTGGCTGTACAGCACCACCTTTTCAGTGACCATTATGGGATGTGAGGCTCATGTACTTTGTCATAGGCCAATGAAATTTGGAGTCATAGGACACATGAAACAACCCTAAAACATAATTGAAGCAATACTCTGTATTACACAGGAAGTCGCCCAATTTCTGCCACTACTCTGACATATGTTTATATGAAGAAGTAATTATATATGAAGAGATAACTGGTCACTCACAGGTTGTCATTTGGGGTGTTTTCATCTTTTGAGTATGTTTCCTTTAAAATAGAGCCGAAAACAATCCCCCTCCATCCTCTACTTAATCATATACAAACCTCCAAAGCATTGTCTATTGTTTTATTGATGATTTTACTGAGATGCTTTCAGTCGTATGCACAGACTTTGATGGTTTAGTCATTACAGGTGATTTTAATGTACATGTGGATAATGTGTTTGACAGAAACGCTAAAGAGCTCAGTTCTGTCCTTGAAACCTTTGGTCTGACTCAGCATGTCAGCAAGCTCACCCACAACAGAGGACACACTCTGGACCTGCTCATTACAAAAAGAGTAAATATTTATTTTAAATGTCAACGTGATGGATGTTGCTCTGTCTGATCATTTATGTGTCTTATTTTACTTGTCTGTCCCAAGCCAGCGGCTGGTCCTGCAGTTTTTCGAAGTAGACATATGAATTATAACACAGGTGCACTGTTCATGGAAATGATACACTTTGAAAATGCCTCATGTTCTGATGTTGATGATTTGTTGAACTCTGTGACTTTGAGTGTTTTGAATGTTCTGGACACCATTGCCCCGATGAAGGTTAAAATGGTTAAAGATAAGCAGAAAGCGCCATGGAGGAATGATGACTCGGTCAGGGCACAGAAAACGGAGTGCCGGGAAACGGGAATGGCGCAAGTCAAAGCTTGAGATTTACAGAGAAAAGATGCACATGTACAACCACAGTTTATGTAAAACAAGGGAGAGGTATTTTTCTGATATTATTGGGAGTTGTGGTAACAACTCTCGTGTCCTGTTTGCAACAGTAAACAGTTTAACAAACCCCCAGTTCCACTGCCATTAGAACTAATTTCCGCATCTAAGTGCAATGAGTTTGCAGTATGCTTTAATGACAAGGTTCAGGGCATTAAAAACGCCATTAATTCCGTGAAGCAAATAACACCCCAGCATCCACCTAGACACTTAGAGCTCAACAGTTTGCTATCACCACTCACTCTCATAGTTGATATGTCACTTCAATCTGGAACATTCCCAAGAGCTTTGAAAACTGTGGTTATCAAGCCTCTCCTAAAGAAGAGCAGTCTTGATGCCACGATATTGAACAATTACCCACCAATATCAAATCTGCCGTTTCTTGGCAAAGTCCTTGAAAAAGTTGCTTACCAACAGTTTATTAACTTTCTTCAAATGAACAACTCCTGTGATGTTTTCCAGTCAGGTTTTAGACCCCACCACAGACTGAGACTGCTCTTAAGGTGATACATGACATCCACTTGAACACTGATGCAGGCAAAGTCTCAGTGTTGATCCTGTTAGATCCGAGTGCTGCCTTTGACACTGTTGATCATGGGATCCTCTTACAGCACAGGTGTCAAAGTCAAGGCCCGCGGGCCAAATGCGGCCCTCCACATCATTTTATGTGGCCCTCGACAGGGTAAATTAAAAGGTATGATGGTCTTAAAATCTCAATTTATCAGGAGATACACAAACACAGCCATATTTTTACATCTAGGCAAATCCATATGTAATATTTGTAACTTTAAGAAGTAATAAATACAGAAACAGTTAATTAACAAGTTGAAAAATGAGTTAGATTTATTTTACATCTGGCCCTTTGCAGCCATTTTGCTGATGTGGCCCTCTGTGAAAATGACACCCCTGTCTTACAGAGACTAGAGGACTGGGTGGGCATCTCTGGTATGGCACTAAACTGGTTCAAGTCCTATCTAAAAAACAGGGAGTACTTTGTTGAAATTGGAAAATGTAAATGTGTAAAATTGGATAGATCCTTTACTGTAGTCCCTCATTTTACATATCACATAATTTCATGATAATTTGGTTTTGCGTTTAAACATGAAACTCACACAATCACATAATTTTGTGAAACCAACATGTGATTTTGACAATATCATGTCAAAATGTGATCGTGCTGATGTTTTTGAGTTCCCATTCGGCAGTTGTACACTGATGTTAAATTGTACAGATTGTGAAATTGCAAATTTTGCGATAAAGAATAAACTTATGTTTGGGTTGGTCACGGCTGTCCAAATCCACTCAATTCAATTTGAATTAAATTTATTTTTTACAAATGTCAAAATCACAACAGCAGTTGTCTGAAAATACCTTACAAACTGAAAGTTAGAAAATCAACAATGAAAGAGAAACAGATAAGCAAATTAATCAACAGAAAGCAAGCAAATGGATAGCTTCTCAAATAGAGGGGTGCTGTAGGTACTGTAGATAGCACAGGAGAGAGCTAAAGAGTCACTATGGAAAATATTTTAACAGTGATGAAAAGAAAGGCGGAGATAGACGGAGGTAATGAGACGCACGAAAGTCACCCGAAAAGTAAGACGAGGGAGTCTGATGAAGAGTATTTGGCACTGGGCTTCACCGTGACTCCGGTGGGACACGAGGACAGACCGGTGTCTGCTGTGGACAGTGGACAGTGTGAAGACAAATAAGACGCCTCATTACACCTCAGTCACGCTGATAAGACGCTCGAGTTTTTTCAGCGTAAACGTGTCAAATATTAACAACAATCATCCCGCTTTGTGAATGTCACTTAAACCAGCAAGTACTGTTAGCATCATATAAGGTGGCGTGCCAAATTGCTAAATTGCTTGTTTTAATTTGATATTTATTTAATTTCAATGTATTATTTTGATATGTATTTAATTTTAATTTATTCATTTGATGTTTTTTTTTCTTTTTCTTATTTGATATTTAATTACATTTTATTTTATTTTTTCAGTATCAAATGGTTCAAACAGTTGTTTCAACAACATGTATAGTTCAAATAAGGATAAAATAAAATAATAATAATAATAATAATAATAATAATAATAATAATTTAATTATTTAATAATAATCACGGCGGCACTGCCTTAGACTGCCTGAGAAGCACTGCCTTAGACCCTCCTTCTCGGCAAGGAAAAAAAAAAAAAAACAACAACAACAAAAAAAACGATCCACTCTAAACTTCTTAAATCTGTGATCATCTGTTCAAGTCTTGTTTTGATAAGGTATTTACGTTGAAAAAACAAACAGAGCGGGTGCTAGGAGAAAGAGCGCGAGCGCAGGGAGAAAGAGCGTGAGCGCAGGCAGGAAGCGAGAAGGCACTGGAGGGTAAACAGCGCGCAACACCGGGCACTGTGAGGCACATGCGCCCTTGCTTTCACGTGGGCCGTGTCTCAATTCGCCAAATGCACCTTGTGAAGGGACCCTTCGAGGTACTCCTCAAAATGTAGTTTGAAGGTTCCGGACGAGAATGTGTCCTCCTCAGTGTATCTTGCTGAAGTGGGACAGGCCCACACCAGGGACCACACTTCCACCGCTGTCTTTGAGCGTACGATATGTACGTTATGTTTAATGATTTATTATTTAATAGAAGAAAAGTCAAGATGTCGTCGCCACAGCCGTTTCTTTCTGTTTAGATTGAATACCAATAGGCAAATATAAGTTTCAAGGTGATTTTTTTCTCAATTGTAGCTACTTCATAACTTTAACAAAATATACCTTGTGAAAACATAATAACAGAGACAGAGGTAACAATATATTTTTTACATTCATAGTCTATAAACCAGAGAACACTGATTAGTTGTACATAAAGTGGGATATTGCAATTTAACATTTGGTATTTTGGCCAGTGGCTACACCACTTTAATAACAGTAGAGGGCACTGTTTCCCTTCTATGCCGTGCCGGTTCTTTTCATATTATTATTGTAAAGTATTTTCTAGCAGCGCAGCACTACATCAAACTAGTATCTTGATTTACTAACATGAAGGTAAATGACACGTGCCCACGAGGGGCACAGACCTATGGAATGTACTGGAACACATGAAGATTTTGTGCACGTCTCAGGACTCTCTTCTGTCCTTTCTGGAGAGTCCGTTGCTTCACATTACCTGTGTGGAACTCATTAAACCTTCTGACTTCATGTTTCAGTCTCTTGGTCTTTGACGCTCACAATAGAAACGAACATTCTTACATTATTCTTATTGCAATAATAATTTCTCATGATAATAATGTCTTCTTATTGTCTAGCAATAACTGCACATTCCTTTATTCCATGTAACTCCTTTTTAATCATCAAACACACGGCCTGTACTTATCTTTATTCAGTTTTAACAGTTTCATGTCACACTGTTGTAGATGAGGTAAACCAGTATGAACATTTGAATGTGTATTGTGCAGCGGACTCCATTTTCTTCTCTTTTTTGCTTAGTTGCGGTGTATAATGGGATATAGAAGTGCGTGAAGTGTGCACGGATGCACGCTTCGGCCACGTCCGATCTCTGTGGAAACGGTGGAAAGGGGAGGGCAGGTTTGTCGGGCGCATTCAGTAGGGTGCATTGAAATGGGACAGCCCTTGTCGCACCAGAAATTTCGTAACTGCCCTTCAACGTGCCAAGTGATTGAAAATTGACACATACATTATTATTCCTACAACGTTTTGTCCAGTTGACAGATTTTACATTTTGCTGTTACCATGTATCATACCTGGATGACTGAGGGATTACACAGATGTAACGCCTACAATTGTAGGCGTGCACTAATGGTTTCACAAAGTCTCTCCAGTGTGTCTTGTCTTCTTCTCTCAGAGTACCCAACATGTCTAGAAGTGTGCGATTAAAGCGCTCTACAGGATTTCCACAAGGATGGTAAGGGGTGGTGCGTATCTTGCTGATGCCAGTCATCTCGCATAGTTCTTTAATAGTCCGAGACTCAAAGTCAGGTCCTTGATCACTATGTAGCTTCTCGGGAATCCCATAATGCACTAGGAAATTGTCCCACAAACATTTAGCAACAGTCTTAGCTTTTTGATTGGGTGTTGGGACAGCGACGGCGTACTTGGTGAAGTGGTCAGTAATTACAAGTACATCTTTAGTTTTGGTGCGATCTGGCTCTAGTGATAGGAAGGCCATGCATACAAGTTCCAAGGGTCGTGTTGTCTTTATGTTGATCAGTGGTGCTGCTTTTTCGGGTTGAGCTTTCCGCTTTACACATCTTTCACAGGTCTTAATCTTGTTCTGAATATCTGCAGACATGTGAGGCCAGTAAAATCGAGATCTGGCAAGATCAAGTGTTCTCTCAATGCCTAGATGTCCCATGTGATCATGCAGCTGCTTGAGTACTTCAGACCGACATTCTTGAGGTAGCACGAGCGTATAGGTTGCCTCACTTCCAATCTGTCTTCTCCTCACAAGAACATTGTTGTGGAGCTCCATTTTTGTCAAAGGTAGGTCTGGAAGCTCAGCTCGTAGGGAGGTAGGTGGAGTCTCTCCTTTTTCCAGCTGTGCAATGACATGCTGTATAATTGTCCGCTGCTTAGCTGCGATGTTGGCAGAGGTGAACACAGGGATTACAGGTGAGGCAAATTGCAAGTCATCAATAAAACTGTCTGGCAGACTGTATTGAGCAGTGGAAAGGGTCTGGACTAGAGCAGCAACATGGTCGACGGCATTGGAACTGTATACAAGCTGTCGGTCACAAATGGCATGGACAACGTGCTGGTCAATACAAACAGACATGGAGTCATCGAGGTGCTGTTGGGTGAATCTTAAAATCCGCTCACGCTCCTTCTGGGACAAGTGGTCATCTGGAAACTCAGCATGTGGTCGGTGAGAGAGACTATCCGCATCTGCATTGTACTTGCCTGCTCTGTAGATGATCTTAAACGTGTAGGTGGACAGAGCAGAGAGCCATCGATAACTTGTTGCATCTAGCTTTGCAGAGGTCAGTAGGTAGGTCAGGGGGTTACTATCAGTGACCACCGTGAAATGGGTGCCATACAAATAGTCACAAAACTTTTCAGTCACTGCCCACTTGAGGGCAAGAAATTCCAACTTATGTGCAGCGTACCTGGATTCACTTCGGGACAGACCTCTGCTTGCATACGTGACCACTCGGTTCTTGCCTTCCTGTTCTTGATATAGTACAGCCCCTAGTCCTGTACAACTGGCATCTGTGCCATGGGACAATGATTTATGGCAGCTTCCGCCTGTCCCCCAGAAGAAGCTGCATCTAGTTTAACGGTTTTTGACCCTTGGCTTCCCATGAATAATAATAATAATAATGCCTTACACTTGTAATGCGCTTTACAGGCTTGTCAAAGCCTCTCAAAGTGCTACACTATAGTCATTATTCATTCATTTCCACACTCGGTGATGGTAAGCTACTATTGTAGCCACAGCTGCCCTGGGGAGACTGACAGAAGCGAGGCTGCCAATCTGCGCCATCGGCCCCTCCGACCACCACCTATCATTCACGCACACACCACTTTCATACTAGGCAATGTGGGTGAAGTGTCTTGCCTAAGGACACAACGACAGAACTTGGTCCGAGCGGGACTCGATCCTCCGACCTTCAGGCTCAGTGGTTAGACAACACTCTAACCACTGAGCCACTGTCGCCCATGACTGCTGATTTTGTCTTAGTTGTCGGCTTTTAGTGTCAACAAGGCTGGGATTGGCGGTATTTGTGCATGCAGGGGCAATATGTCCATCTTCGCCACATTTAAAACAAAACCATGGCTTGGGCTTACTGGAACCCTGTGCTTTTGGCTTCTGCTGGCTCTGCCGGTTATCTGTGGTGGCAGGAGCTGCTTTCTTGGCCAATAGAGCAGACATCTGGCTTTGCAGTTTTATCATTTGTTTCTTGAGATCTTCAATTATGTTCATGTTTGGATGGTCGCAGGAGCAGGAACAGGCACTTTGAGACTGCAGGTTGGCATGGTGTTTTGAAGATGAAATATGTTTTTTTCATTAGAGACTCTTTGGCCAATTGCCTGTCCACTTCAGTACGGAGCAGAAATAAAAGCTCTGAGAAGGTAGGTGGATCGTCTCGTCTCTGTTCCAACTGTAGCTTGGTGATAACAGCATTACCCCATCATCCTCTACAAAACTGCTTTAATAGATGTTTGTCATTGTCTGCCGCTGGGATTCCGCCACGTGTCACTACCGTGTTCAGTGTCAGTTGCAGCCTTTGCAAGTAGGATGACGGTCGCTCTCCATGATTTTGAAGTGTGTTGAGGTACTGTGCAAAGAGCTCTTCTCCATCTTGAACCGTGGCAAAAGCTGAATCCAATACTTGAATAAACATGGTTGGCAATGAATTGGGTCCCAAACCTTTAACAAGATCTGCAGCTGGGGGGATTAAACTTTCCAGGATTCGCCTTGTGACATGCAGTTGTGA
Organism: Periophthalmus magnuspinnatus; assembly: GCF_009829125.3. Lineage (NCBI taxonomy): Eukaryota > Metazoa > Chordata > Actinopteri > Gobiiformes > Gobiidae > Periophthalmus > Periophthalmus magnuspinnatus. The sequence continues at coordinate 32,108,031 of NC_047139.1, read as the reverse complement.
CAAGTTGGGATCGGTACGCAGGAGTTCACTATGGGAGCGCCAGGAATCATAGTCTGCCTCATTGCTGGGTTTCGGGCTTCTTCCAGAAAATTTACGGAGCCGAAGTGGGGACAGAGATTGAACACTGATGTCATCTTTTCTCACAATATGCTCCACAACCAGCTGTATTTCAGGGGGGTTCAGGTCACGCCCAGTGAGTGACACCCTTGGTCCCAGAGAGGCAGAGCCATTGGGATGATGTGAAGGTGCGCCCCCTAGTTGACCAATGGAGGAAGATTTAGTCACTTGCGAGGATAATAGCGTGTTAAGTCCAGGCAATGTTGAATGCGTTGAAGTCCATTTTCAACCCTTTTTAAACACAAAACCAATTTACAGTAAATTAAAGACCAGCAATCAATGATTATTCACACAACCAGGCTCCTGGCTAGCTCGCCACACTGTAACGCTTGTAGGCTAGGAGTTTGACGGCGACCTTGGTAAGTAAAGTACGATTACTACTGGTAGTATCAGAAGGTTGGTTCTTTTTGGAGCCTGGGGTGTAAATAAAACACAAACACCAATATTAAATTTTTAAAGCAAAAATGTATTGAAATGTATAAAATAAGAGTAATACAGTGAGTGTGTATTGTGGGTAGGTGCAATAGTTCAATGTGTGGTTTTATGAAAATGATAGATTCCAGGAGGGTAAATCAGCAGTAGGATGAGTTAATTGGTTTGTCCTACCGCATATCTGGGTAGCTCGCCATCAAGATGTTATTTCTTGTTATAGTCCCCGGAAAAAAAAAACCTGACCGTTGAGAAGTGGAAAGTTTGGAAATCGCGTTTTGTCCAAGACGCCAACCTGAGCACGCCACAGCCACAATGAGGAGCGGAGGAGGAGACAGGGAAGTGACCTCTGTGACCTCGCAACTTAAAGGCAGAGGGGACCGTAGCACAGGAAGTGGCATCCACAATAAAAGATTTTAAGAAGTGCGGGTTACACAGACATCAACATTATTTAGGTCACACCGTCAAAAAAGTCAACTTGTGCATGGTACACAAGGTTGCTGGTTCAATGCCCTTGGCCACACCAAAGTCAACTGGCACACTTCACTCTGGAAATAGGGTGAAGAGCAGATAGTGGCCTTGCATGACAGGTAGTCACATACGGAGACGGTTGCAATTCAAGGGCGGTCATGATTCAAAGGTGGTCGTGGGTCCATGGTGGGCACATGGGAGGCTTTTATTGTAACTTAGTTTTTCCTCCCTTTTCCTTCTGCTGTCCTGCAGTTGCTCTTCAGTTATTTTAGTTGTGCATTTCTCCAGTAGGTATGGGTCTGGCATGAGTCTTTATTAATCTTATTGAGAAAACATGGTCAAGGGCAGACTGAAGCTCACTGTTAAAATGTACAACAATAAAATCACAGGGGGCAGGTAAAACATGGCTTTCTAAAACTTCAATTAAACATGCAGCTACTTCAGGGGTCAGATGACACTTTCTCACAGTTCTTACAGAGTCCCAATGTAGTGGAGCTGATCTGGAATTTAGGTCTGGTGTCTTGCTGTAGCCAGTGCTAATATATAATATAATTATTTTGTTAACATAATTTAATACACATTGTCTGTAAACATAATCCATTAAGATGTCCAAAAAGCATCCCTATAATTTGAACTGTTCACAAACATTTTGCAATGACTCAATGACTAATTAATTTCCACCCCTAATTTGGAGTTCAATGAATTGCACTGAATATTTTCTATAAAGAACCCATCCAAAAGTGAGCTCTAATACAGAGTGAAGTAAACATGTGTTTTGATGAATTAACCAAAATATAATCCTGGCAAATGTTGCACTCCATCCGCAAAAATATTTATCCAATAGATGGTCTCGAACAAAATTATGTCTGACATGTGAACAGTGTGGAACGTTTCTGCGTGTGTCCACCACGGGACAGAGTTTCCCTGTGAGGCCATTCATAAAAGCGATGCCTCTCTGAAGGTCAACAAGCTATTTTCATCTTCATGGCTGTATTAAGGCTGCAGTAGGACATATGTGGAGATAGGTCCAATTATGATCTGCTGTTGTTGAATAGAATATTTAAAATTCTATGCACAAAAAAATACAAAACACAAAATACTGTTAAAGGGCTGATGTAGTTTAACAGGTTACATTTCCTATGAAAACACTGGAAAGCATTTAATGCATACTGAAAATAAGGCAAGACGTAAAATTGAAATTACCGGTAAATTAAAAAAATGACATTAACATTATGGGGAACGCTATATGCCATTTAAGTGCTGAAATTAAGGTGAATGTATTATTTTATGACACAGATGCACTTTGGTGCTTATTAGTAAACTGACAAAACATTTATTTTATTTGTGAGTACTTTATCTCGCTCTAGGCATGGATTTCAAGTAAATGCGCACATTAAGTCACTTTAAGCAATAATAATCACATTGATTGCAACATACGTGAAGAACCATGATATCAAAATAGTGTCTTAAGGCACCAGTCATCCAAGTCATCTGTACATTTGCTGGGTGATTGTCTCTGAACAGTCCTGAGAAGTGCAACCTTAAGATAATATCTATGGAGTAAGGGTGTAAGATAAAACTGTGGCAAAATATTATAAAAATGTAAAAAAACGCAATTTAAGGCACAAAATCTTAAAAACTGGAATAGCAATGACTATAAACTACCAACAGTAAAAATTAAAAATGAAACACTTGGCAAATACTGAATTTTAACAGTCTATGTCTGCCACTGTAAAACCATCAGTCCATTTTTTACTAGAAAAAAAATAGTTCAATAACACAGTAGCACAGTGTTCAAATGTAACTTTTCTTACAATCAAAACAATTTGTAACTTAAAAACCATCAAACTAAATATTAGTTTTGTTCAAAATGGTAACTCCAGAAAGCCCTTTGTGGTTCATATGGCACACTTGAAGGCTTGGTATCTTTAAAGCAAAAACATCACAAGAAGTTCAATAATAGGCAGGCACACTGCAGATGGGCAGAAGATCCATTTTAGAGTAACAGCATGAAGCACAAAATGGCAAAGGTCTCGGCAAACACACGCATGTATTTGACACAGGATGTGTTCTATAAAGGCAGTATATCTGTCCAGGGCTGATCACACCTCTTCATAAAAGGCCATCTGTGACATGTAAGCCGAGTTTCTCTGGAAGACAAAACACGTATGTAGTATCAGTAAAAAGACCATTAGAAGAAATTAAGAGTGTGCAAGAGGCAGTGGGTTCTCTGAATCTGGATTTTTAAAGTTTGCCTTGTGATTAACTGTACAATGTATACTTCATTTAAAAGGAAAAACAAATACTATGCAACTTTTTGTTGGAGGGTCTGCCGCCTCCTCATCTCTATGGAGATGTTATTGCGTTGCCTGGAATGTACTACAGTATGGCATTAAACCGTTTCCATGAACACACCACCAAAAAATTTACAAAGGCACACATTTAAACTCTTTAGTTGCTGAGATAAATCTTTTCAGATTACTAAACATAGATGCGGTCATTTGACACATACATTGCTGTGGGGTACGTAGTGGGGCTCTGGGTGGTATCTGCGGGGGTCTGGGTGGAAGAGGCCGGCCTGCTGCTGCTCCTCCAGCTTTAGCGACTCGATCTCTGACTTGAGCTCCTTCAGCTGGTCCTGGAGGTGCTTACTCTTCTCCATGTACTCCAGCCTAAAATAAGCATATTATTAACATTATCTCTGAAGAACTGCCCCTGGCCCAGGTTTGTAAATTAACATGTAAATTAACTTAATTTACCAACTCTGCCCTTTCTCTAGTGTTTCACCCATCCAAAAATGTCATTGCTCACTCTTCACTATCTTATAAACCAACCTTCAATGCTGTTATAATTAACCCTTTCAGGAGCAGTTGCTGTTATGATTAACCCTTTCAGGAGCAGTTATATCTAAGATATCTGTATTGTATCATTGACAATGTGCATACAAATAGCCAGTAGGACTTACATGTTGCTACATACCACTGTACATATTGGCAAACTTGATCTAACAATCAACAAAGAATGTTTTTCATACTTCTATTACATTTCAGTCTTCTGCATAATACAAAACACTCCATGATTATTAAAATTGTTTGGTTATGTAAAAAAATCAACTTAATCAACATAAGCTTTTAACCACGTAAGTCATAAGTCTATTCAGTTTTATTTCCATTGATTCATGCATCTGTGTATAATCCTGCATTGTCCTCTATTCAAGGCTTGAGTGCTCAGAAAATGTCTTTTTTATCCTACCAACCTCTCTCTACCTTCGGGCCACTGCTGTGTACATCACATTACACAAATCCAGACTACAAGTCATGTATGTTGGGTTTAAAAATGTCACATAGCCATTTTTCAACAAGTGAACAGTGGAATGACATCATCAGTTCTGCTGTTTTGAACAGGAAGGACCTGTTTCTATTACTAAACCATTTAAGGTCAATATTGTCATTTACAATGAACAAATGTAAAATCATGAGCTGTGAAGGTTATGTTAAAGCACAAAAAGCATGCGTCTTCTTTAACATAGGCCTTGTTGAACCCTCTCACCTCTCTCTCTCGATCTCCATGGAGAGCCTCTTCATGTCAGGGTCTTTAAAGTCCAAGCGCATTGAGGTGGAGTCATAGGAGAAGTTTGAGGCTTCGGGTGGAGGAGGGGGAGGGGCAGGAGGGGCAGAGTAGGCTGCTATGAGCTGGACACAAAATGGGTTTAGTTTATCACGTGATTATATATATATATATATATATATATATATATATATATATATATATATATATATATATATATATATATATATATATATATAAATGAACTGCAAACCCAACAAAATCTGGTCAATTATACTTTTAAAAAACAGCATTGTAGAGGTGTATAAAATAAACTGTCAATTTTATAAGGTGTAAAGAAAGAGTTACATTTATTTGTCACATGAATGTTTCATTTGGATCAGATCTAATGTGTATTACCTTAGCCATAGACAATGTGAGAATATGTTTTTGTGTACTGTAGTTATTTAGTGAGTGACTGGTTATTTACATTTGCATTTAATCATAACTCCTTGCATGAGCACAATCTGAAAGTTATTCACATCTTTGAAGAGAGTAATTTAACCACTAAATTACTTAATTTTAAATGACAAAATTGAAAGTAGTATTAACAACACTTGTTGATGCACTTGTATGTGCATCATTTAGTTCAGAATCATGCAATACCTGTCCCAAGGCCCATTTCTTGTCTAAATTCTTTCACCTGTGACCAAAATGGGGATAAGCTAAAGAAGATAAATGGATAAAAAAAAACTTGACGGGCAGAAAGCTTAGCCCTTCTGTTTAAATGGACCCAATGCCAGCTGACAAAAGTCATTCAGGCTGGCTTGTCCTCTGCATTTACCTGCTAGAAGCATGCTAGTAAAGATGACTGGATGAATAAAAATTGCCCAAAGTGATTGAACATGGACATAAATGGCTCTTTGTTGCCATTAAGTAAAATAGTGCCTTTACAATCAGAAAAAAACCCAGAAACAATTTTGGTATGATATGGTATATAATAATCTATGTATAGTAGATCGGCAGTGAATGAACAAATAAATATTCTTCTGCGGCTTTTGCTTTGCATTTCAGGGAGATGTTGACTTTACATTTTTTGTGTCACTCTAGTGGGATTTGTTATTGGCATTGCTTGCAGCATGCAACTCCAATTCCAATAAAGTTGGGACGCTGTGTAAAACTTAAAAAAATACAGAATACAATGATTTGCAAATCCTTTTCAACCTATATTGAACTGAATAAACTACAAAGATGAGATATTTAATGTTCAAACTGCTAAATTTATTGTTTTTATGCAAATATTCACTCATTTTTAATTTGATGTCTGCAACACGTTCCAATAAAGCTGGGACAGGGGTATGTTTGGGCGACAGTGGCTCAGTGGTTAGAGCATTGGTTCTTAAACTTGTTGGAGGTACTGAACCCCACCGGTTTCATATGCACATTCACCGAACCCTTCTTTATTGAAAATTATATACATATATTTTTTTCAAATTCAAGACATATGTATGTTTTACTGGTGCACATGAACCGTGCATTAACTTAATGATGAACTTATTGTATTTATGCTATTTATTATTTTTAACATTTTAACACACACCCATCACCTAATTTCCATCAGGCTAGAATAATAATGAATATTAACTGCAAATCAGTGTGACTTCTGCTGTTACCTTTGAGAGACCAGTTCAGAAACGCGTGGCTTCACCTTGGCAAGTGCCACTCTCATGTCATTTTCACAGCAAAGTCTGTTCCTTTTCTTCGTTTTTATGTCGTTTTATGTTTTTATGCCGTTCGAACGGCTCATTTAAGTCAGGCAGGTACGTCGATAGGCACATCAAAGGGTGCATTTGTCAAATTGGGACACGGCCAGCATCTGGAAATGCTCGCAGTCCATGAATCATATGAGTCGGGTATGTGTCTTGACCTCTGGCGAACCCCTGACACTGACTCACCGAACGCCTAGGGTTCGATCGAACCCAGGTTAAGAACCACTGGGTTAGTGGGCGACCAACACTGAGTGTTGGTCGCCCAACCCGAAGGTCGGTGGATCGAGTCCACCCACATTGCCTAGTATGAATGTGATGTGTGTGAATGATTGGCGGTGGTCGGATGGTGCAGATTGCCAGCCTTGCTTCCTTCAGTCTGCCCAAAATATCATCAGCTCATCAGAGTAACAGAAAACAAATAGAGGACACTGGTACATACTTACTGATCAATGTCGCCTTTTTGAGGTGTATAAAATGTAGTCCGAGGTGTTACACTTAGTCATGTACTCAGTCTCTTCCATCAGTCTGCCCCAGGGCAGCTGTGGCTACAATAGTAGCTTAACATCACCAAATGTGGAAGTGAATGCATAATGACTATAGTGTAGCACTTTGAGAGGCTTTGACAATCCTGTAAAGCGCATTACAAGTGTATTATTATTATGTTTACCACTCTAAGCATTTTGGAACTGAGGACACTGATTGTTGAAGCTTTGCAGGAGGAATCCTTTCCCATTCTTGCTGAATGTCAGCAGTCCGGGGTCTCCATTGTCGTATTTTGTGCTTCATAATGCACCACACATTTTCAATGGGAGACAGGTCTGGACTGCAGCCAGGCCAGTCTAGTACCCACACTTTTTTACTACAAAGCCAAGCTGTTGTAGCACTGCAGAAAGTGGCTTGGCATTGTCTTGCTGAAATAAGCAGGGACGTCCCTGAAAAAGACATTGCTTGGATGGCAGCATATGTTGCTCCAAAACCTGTATGTACCTTTCAGTATTAATGGTGCATTCACAGATCTGCAAATTACCCATGCCATGGGCACTAACACGCCCGCATAGATCACAGATGCTGGCTTTTGAACTTCGTTGATAACAATCCGGATGGTCCTTTCCTCTTTGCCCGCAGGACATGACGTCCATGATTTCCAAAAACAATTTGAAGTGTGGACTCACAGCACAGCACACGTTTCCACTTTGTGTCAGTCCATCTCAGCTCGGGCCCAGAAAATCCGGCGGCGTTCTGGGTGTTGTTGATATATGGCTTTCGCTTTGCATGGCACAGTTTTAACTTGCACTTGGAGATGTAGCGATGAACTGTGTTAACTGACAATGGTTTCCTCAAGTGTTCCTGAGCCCATGTGGTAATATCCTTAACACATTCATGTCTGTTTTTAATATAGTACCGCCTGAGGGATCGAAGGTCAGGGGCATTCAATGTTGGTTTTCAGCCTTGCCGCTTACGTGCACAGATTTCTCCAGATTCTCTGAATCTTTTGATAATATTATGGACCGTAGATGATGAAATCTCTAAATTCCTTGCAATTGTACATTGAGAAACATTGTTCTTAGATTGTTGGACTATTTGCTCACGCAGTTGTTCACAAAGTGGTGAATCTCGCCCCATCCTTGCTTGTGAATGACTGAGCCCTTCAGTGATGCTCATTTTATACCCAATCATGACACTCACCTTTTTACAATTAACCTGTTCACCTGTGAAATGTTCCAAACAGGTGTATTTTAAGCATTCCTCAACTGTCATTTTCATTCTTTTGTTGCCCCTGTCCCAGCTTTATTGGAACATGTTGCAGGCATGAAATTGAAAATGAGTGAATATTTGCATGAAAACAATAAAATTTATTAGTTTGAACATTAAATATCACGTCTTTGTAGTTTATTCAGTTCAGTATAGGTTGAAAAGGATAGGCAAATCATTGTATTCTGTATCTTTTTAAGTTTTACACAGCGTCCCAACTTCATTGGAATTGGGGTTGTAAATAAACTTCCAACTTCCAAATGCACTGAGGCTTACTGAAAAGCGCCAAAAAATTGTGCTTTTTAAAACTAGGCAAAATATGGGAAACATAATAACTGGTAAAACATTTATATCGATACTGTAAGCTCAACTAAAGTAAAAATACATATTTTAATACTTAATATAACATAGTAGTAAATTAATAAAGAACTATAACCATACTTATTTACAGTTACAGCACGCTATATAGTATTTTGGGCTCCTTAAGACCTCTGCATTACTGCAATGTGCAAATTGCACATTTATCTGCAACTTTAGTGTTCATCTTGTAACATGGTCGTTGAGTCAGAAGATATTTCAAAACTATACTTTGTGCATTATGATTGTTAAGATTTTCTTTTAAAAGAAGAAAAAAAAAAAAATCTAATCTTAAGTTTAAATTCATAAACAAGGCCTACTTTTATTGAGAGAACAGAAGCAATGGAAAAAGAGGACAAAAACAAGAGATTTTTCTCCAAATTAAACAAGTACTGAAACTGCAGAGAGCTCCACAAACAATGCTCTAAACCACATGCTTTTACTGAGACAATTGGTTGCTAACGATTTTAAACCAATGGATCTCAATTTGATTGTGTAGTCCTACTTTAGTATAATAAGTCTTTCATAAATTGACATATGAAGCAGCTATTTCTATATTTGCCAATAAAAGGTGTAACAAAGGGCAGAGGACAGGCTTATCCATCATGTTACCGGGTAGGTCGTCTTGGTGATCTCCAGCAGCTTCTGTTTGGCTCTGCGCTCTGCATCTTTGGCTTCGGTCAGATCCTGTTTCAGATGATCTGCTTCTTTTAACCTGAAAATACAGCTACTTTAGTGACTCCACGGCTAATTGGGCACAGTGAGAGATTCATTTAAAAAAGGCATTTACAGTAAACCACAGAAGAGCAGGTGGTGGTAATGTTTTTTTTTTAATATTTATTCAGGAGTGTGATTTTTAAAGTAGATTAGATTTAGCAATTAATAAGTGGAGCTGGAAGAGCAGGCCATGTCATTCACTCCTGTTGAGAACCAGGAGGTGAGCCCTACTTACCTCTCATAACAGTTAGACAGCAATCTATCAAAAAGCAACCAGAAGGTAGTAAATAAATGTAAGATGGGTAGTAGTGAGTATTCGATAGTGATGTGAAATTTTGCAGTAAAAAAAATAAAAAAAATTAATGCAACATCAATGCATAGCTCCAAAAAAAGTTAAATGTTAAATTGTTTAAAAAAAAAAAAAAAAAAAAAAAAAAAAAAAAAAAAAAAAAAAAAAAAAGGTATACCGTAAATTTCGGACTACAGAGCGCACCTTGATATAAGCCGCACCAGCTAAATTTGAAGAGAAAATCAATTTTGTACATATATAAGCCGCACCTGAATAAAAGCCGCAGGTTTTCATATTGTAACATGAGACATTTACACAGAAAGACGGTGCACCGACACGCTTTTTTTTAAACTGTGCCTGAAAATTGGCACCAACACGACAACAACACGGGATGAACACATCTGCAGGTTTAGAAAATAAAGCTGCACCAACACGGAAAATCTGCTTTTATTTCCTCTGAAAACTTTTGTCGTCTTTTTACATTGACCAAGTTGGATTCATTGATGTCGAGCTTACGTGCAGTGGCTCTATTTCAGGGGTCGGCAACTCGCGGCTCCGGAGCCGTATGCGCCTCTTTCCGCCTCATACTGCGGCTCTGCGTGGCTTGGGAACTAACACAGACACAGCTCACAGTCCTGCGTAAAGAGCCCTGATTTTCAGACGTTGTGCGCACAGGGGTCAGGAGCAACTTTGGCCCGTCCCTAATGACACACTAATAAGCTCGTCCGTAGATGTATCATGAAAATCCTGCTGGAAATCGCCACAGAAATCTATTTGATGTAGTAGCAAGTATATTATCTGCTCTTGTCTCCGCGGGTGACGTATCACGTATAACCCACTCAGACACGACGCACAAAACTAGAGCCACAAGCGAGTGAAAATGAGCCAAAACAAAAGTCTTTGGAGATCTTTTTAACAAAGGGGAAAAGGACAACTGAGGAGCCAGAGAAGAGACTACGACCTCCAAGAAAAAGAAAGATAAATTTAACAGACAATGCCTACTTAAAATCTGGGTTTGTCGCTACAGGTGACTCACGCGCACAGTCCGCTCTGCGTAACATACGGGAAAAGCAAATAAGGCAATGAAACCTTCAAAACTGCTTTGGCACATGGAGAATAAGCACCTGGGATTAAACGATACGCTACGAGTTTTTTTGTTGTTGTTTTTTTAAAGAAACTGCGGAGTAGAGTAGACATAATCACATAATCAGCGCGATGCATGATGCAGCGGTTTGGTGAGTTGTATTTTTTTAATGCACTTAAGTTGTTTTTGCCATATTTATCTGCCACGTGTAGAAGGCTTGTCCGTGAAAGTAAAACCTACATTATTCCGTTACATTATTGTTATTATACAGTGTTATCTTCATTTTAGATGTCAAAAAGTATTTGCGGCTCCCAGTGTTTTATTTTATGTGGAAAGTGGGTCCAAATGGCTCTTTGCGTGTTAAAGGCCGACCCCTGCTCTGTTTCCTTTCTGTTTCTTTATCTTAAAAACTGCATCATATCCATTTCATGATGCGCAAAATGATCGTTCAAAATCAAAACTAGTGAATTCTTCAGAGCAGAATCTTTCCCCACGTCTGTCTCACTTTTACGTTTACAGCTAGAGAGCGCCCCCCAGGGTCCGTTATCCAGTAAAATTCCATATATAAGCCGCACTGCTGTAAAAGCCGCAGGGTTCAAAGCGTGGAAAAAAAGTAGCGGCTTATAATCCGAAATTTACGGTAATGTGCTTTTTTATTTTTTTTGTTTCCTATGATGTCTACTTATTTTGTCATGACTTTTTGTTTCCTATGACTTTTCACTTTTTTTTTTCCACATGACTCAAAGTCATGACAAAATAAGTGAAAAATGTTTTGACCGTCAGTGGCTATGTTTACATGCACACCAAAAATCAGATTTCTGGAGTTTTCAAATTACTAAAATGACATGTAAACACTGATGAGAGTAATCTGATTTCTATGATTGCAGATTTTGACAAGGAATTCTAATGCAAACTAATGTGGCAAAGATAAAAAGAACAGGGAAATTGTTAAGGATTGACAGTTATTTTCAATTATAATGCACTTCAAATACAACAGATCCCATTAATCACGTCACCAGGTGTTTTTGATTATCATATTTCACTTGGGCATGTAAACACACTAAAAATCTGATTTAATTAAAGCAAGGTAAATGAAATATAAAGCTATATTTCTAATGGAAAAAATTACAATAGCCAGCTTTTTTTCATTTCAACTGTTTGACTAAATATTTGTTTAATGACATTGATGTAAACTGGCTGCTTTGAGTCAGAGGAAAGAATGATGATCTACATAGCTTCATATTTATCATACCATCGAAACTGTGAAAATGTTTGGGCTTACAAAGCCAATACATTATAAAGGTCTACACCAGCAGTGTGACATTTTGATATTGTCAGTATTGTTACATCTTAAGTCCTCACAGATCTCTAGTCCCCAGAGAGCCCCAGTGCTTCGTGTGTCAGACCTCCTCTCAGACTGCTCCACCAGTTTGACAGCTAGCTGTTCTGCTTCTCTCATCTTCTGCTCCATGAGTCTCTTCTCCTCTTTGGTCTTGAGCGCCGTCACCTCCAATCGCTGCCTCTCTTGCTCAGCCTCAGCAGCTTTATGGGCCAGCAGCTTCGCCTCCTCCTCCGCGATCTGGGCCTTCTCTGCCAAGAGGTCAGCCGTCTCCTCTGAACGCAGCTGAGCCAAAGGGTAGACAATTAAACAGGGGTGCTCCAAGATTGGACTAAGTCAATTCAACACATCTTAGAGTGTTAATAATGACATTTAACTTAAAATCCAGATTTATTCATACTCTCTACTCAAAGTTTAAATGTTTATATAACCTTTCTGGCAGAGGACTGTGTAATCCCTCGTCGTCCAGGTCTGATCCAAAAGGAAAAGGAAAGTTAGGAAAGAGAATCCTTCCTTAAACAAGAATGGGGGCCTTAGACATAATCTTTACCCCATCTATAACTCCATTCTCAGGCCCAGAACAATAGCAGGGTCGTTAAGGGCTGAATAGGGTAGTTTCAGCTGAAACTGGAGACAATAGATGTTTACAGTTCCAGTGTGGTTAGCCCCTCCCAGATAGAGGCAGTCTAAGGCAGTGTACACCAGCAATGTGTCCAGAACTGAAGAACTTGAATAAGCAGAAAAGCATCTTCACTCCTACAATGTTTTGTCCAGTTGCCAGATTTAAACTTTGTCTTTTGCCTTCTGGCAGAGGATCTGCCATCTGCTTCCTGCATGGGGATGTTATTGCTTTTCCTTGAATGTCCCACAGTATGGCATTAAGCTCACCCATCTCCATGAAAAAATTTAAATGTAAACCTGTAATTGAATAAATGGAAGTTAAATATGTTAAATGCCATACTGTAAAACATTTCAGGCATATAAAATTCCCATGGTGGCTGACATCCTACCAGAAAAGTTACATAGTGCATCTTTAAATATACTACCAACATTGTAAAATGATTCAACAGCACATATTCTACCTTCACATAAAAAGAAATCAGCTTGGGATAGATATGGAGTTAGTTATGTATTTAAGTGGTGACCTTAAATTACAACAGCCCTTAAAGGACAAACTTCTCACCAGAGCCTCGTTGGCAAGTCGGGCCTCGTCCTGCAGCTGGAAGAGTCTCCGCTCCATTTCCTCCTTTGCTCTTTCGGCCTCCTCCCTCATCTGCTTTTCTCGAGCCAGAATCTGTCTCTCCATCTGAAAGAGAAGATCAAAAATAAGTTATTTCAACACCATTAGCAACACAGTATTACAATTTGTTTTAAATAAATAAATTATACAGTTAGCATGCTGCAATGCATGCAGCTGGTTCTGTGCAAATAGTCATTTTTAAAGCCAACCTTTTTACGAGCTTTCTCCTCTTTGGCTTGAGCCTTCATCTGCTGAACCTCTATAGAGTCCACCTTCCTCCTCCTCATGAACAGGTCATGGTTTCCTATGCACAACTGCAGGATCTACAGCAGAGCAATTTTTGCTCAACAGAATGATTTATTGATGCTTATTAGATGTTGCAATATTCAGAAACCAATAGTTACACTGACCAGTTTGTTGACCCGCAGCTGAGACGAGTAGAATTTGAAAACATCTTTCTTCTTGTCTAGAGGCTTGATAGTGAACTGCAATGATACACTACTGTATTCAACTTGTGGACTCTACTCTTGTGTACAAAAATTTACACAGTCTGGCCCCTGTCCCACTACAGATATAAAAATAAATAAATAAAATCAAAACAGACAAGAGTAATCAATTCCATCAAGAAAAAGTGCCTTTTGACAGGTTGTATTTTCTTACTGCACCTCTCAAACCTGGAACACCATCCCAGTCACTATATGTGACCTGCCAACACTCCGCTCCTTCTCTGATCAACTTAAATCATGTCTATTGGACAAACAAATCACACAACCGAACTTAAATGGTGCCTTTTGCATATGAGCTGAGGGCACCTGTAAATAGATGTTAATGCTGTGTGTGTGCAGTGAGAGAATGTGTCTGACCTGTATATTAACACTATCGTGGTCTGTATGTATGCCTGTGTTTTAGAGTGAGGGATGCATGTGGAAGCTGTTTTTGTATCTTTTATGAATTATGTTTGGCTACAATCCTGCATATATGCAGGTACATGTTCTTTCTCTTTTGTTTTTAAATTGCATTGTCCCTTTAATAAATAAATACAAATGTAAACTATATCAGAAAAGTTTAGTGCAACATAGTAACAACTAAACCGAAAATAAAACAATAAATATCTAAATGATGGTACAATAGGCTGCAGAGTGTGGACAGTGGTTTTTGACTCTACCTCTTTTTCGCTGTAAGAGATGTTGCGGATGCCACTCCAGGGGAACGACTTGTTTGGGCTGAGTTTGCTGTTGGGGCTGTAGATGTGAAGGCCCTGGGCATCCACTCCCAGCAACAGGTCTGTGTCCCTCTTGTTTTGCTTTGAGAACAAAAACACATGTAATTCGTAAGAAATACAGTATAATTCATAACACACTAATATCACAACTGAACCTTGGTTCCCAGTGCCTAAACCAGTTGGTAGAAAAGTCACTTCTCTATGGAAGGCCATTCCTCACATGAAAGCTCAGAACCTCTAGAACCTCACTACTACAATGTTTTTATAATTAAAAATAAATTAGCATTAGAACTGTTATCCGTAAAAGCTACATTTGATTTGAATATATTTACCCCATATTTGCGGACACAGCTAAGTCCCATAGGCCAAGTATCTGTAATTTTAATTCAAAATTTTACATACTTTTCCTTAAGAAGTGCACCATGTAACATTTCTGTTGGAGGACCCATCACCCATTTTTATCCATGGAGATGTTATTCCTTTGCCTGAAATGTTTCACTATATGGCATCATACTTAACCCCCATGGTGACTAGCAGGTGACACCAACAAGCCAAGTTACATGTCAGATCAGTGGAGAAGCGACCCCACTCAAAGAGAGAATATATGATTTTCTGGGTATTTTTGAGAAATAAAAATGCAGGATAGATAAGGTAAATGTTATATTGTGGAACATCCCTGGCAAAGCAATAAGACCCCATGTCCTGAGGGCTACTCTCCCCACACTGCCCTAACACTGGATCTGATAACCCTACCTGTGTTTATTTAAGCTTTCTATCATTCTTGTATTTTACTGCTCAATGGCCCTCATTTACTAACATCGAGGTTAAAAGGATGTAGATTTTGGTGTATATTTTTGCAACCTGAGTGGAGAACTCCGATCCTGCTGTACGCACAAGTAGCGGGTGATAAATGTGGTGAAAACCAGCATCATTTGAATGAAACACACAAAATATTAATGTTTCAAGAGGCCTCACCCCAGGGGTTTATGGCATGGGCTTGGGAATACAGCCAAAAGAAGAGGAATTCATAAAGAATTACATAAAAAAGAAATATGTTCCTGTATCCTGCATTGGTTATTTAATAATTTATACATTTTATTTATTTATTTTTTTTAATTTATTCAACTTCCAAATTCACTGTAAAAACCTTGCCTGACCCAGCAGAGAACAGTTCTGGTCCAGGCTGGGCTCAGATGAGCGGGGATGCTAGGTGGTCTTTGGCCTGAGCAGCACGTGGAGGACAGGCTGCTCAGAACAAGATGTAATGAGCCAGACCAGACGTCAGTCCGCGTTCTTTGCTCCACCTTGGAACCATCTGTGAGCTGGAACCACCTGTACTGAATACGTGCTTCGGTATGGATGCTTGGACCTTGGAACCATCCAGACTGGAATGCGCTGTGCTGCAGTGTTGCTTTCACCAGAACCCGCGTATGGAGTTGGCACCATCGGACCAAACCCCCAGGCCCCATCCAGACCACAGAGACAGCATGCTATGGTGAGTACTTCAACCGTGTCTTTACCACTGTTGACTGCTGCAGTTACCTGAACTCAGTGATTTTGCTCCAGGCTTGTGTCCAGCGAGTTGTGTCCAAAGCTGCTGTTTTATATTTAAAGCAATCAGCTCATGGTGATAGCTTGGAATGTGTTTAATTTAAAAAGCGTAGCCTCAACAATTCACTTGCAAATTATAATGATTGCCAAACTACATTTTTGGCTCAACTGATTCTAAAAAAACATATTAAGGGGCAATATATGCTTCATGAAGTTGAAAGCTGTTTTTCCTGTTTTGTCGTTTGTTTGAAATGAGCGTATGTGGTACGCTACCTCCAAACCTTTGTACAATTTGTGTGCACCGTGCACTCACGTCAGTGTTGATATATCTTGCAATGCACCTGTTTTGGTCTTACACCAAATATACACCCTGATTTCAGGTCAACAAAATCAAGACCAAAGTGGGGATAAACGAATGAAGCTTTAAGAATAGAGAAAGCAAAGGAGATGGGCAAACAGAAGGATTTGGTGTGGACACTCTGCAACACATGTTTGTACTCACAGTTATAGCAAAGTAGCTCACACCATACATCTCAAGGTCTTGTGCAATCTTTAGATACTCCATCTCTGCTTCGTCTCTGCAGACAGACAGGATATATTATAAAATACAGAAGGCACCACTCTGCCAGCTTTACTGACATCTCCAGGAATTCTCTGCAGAGTGGTATATTGGAAGCGCTCAAGTAAATCATAGACATGCAGCTCTGATTAAGCACCCTTTAAAAATACACACGGACAAATTTGTTGGTAACCGTGTAGTTAATGAAAGACAAACTCACAATGGTCACAGAAATAACTTAAATCTGACAAAAGTAATAAATAAAAATTCTATGAAATTTAACCAATGAAAGTCAGATATTGCTTTTCAACCACGCTTCAACAGAATTATTTAAAAAAAATAAACTCATGAAACAGGCCTGGACAAAAATGATGATACCCTTAACTTCATATTTTGTTGCGCAACCTTTTGAGGCAATCACTGCAGTCAAACGATTCCTGTAACTGTCAATGAGATTTCTGCATCTCTCAGCAGGTATTTTGGCTCACTCCTCGTGAGCAAACTGCTCCAGTTGTCTCAGGATTGAAGGGTGCCTTTTCCAGATGGCATGTTTCAGCTCCTTTCAAAGATGCTCAATAGGATTTAGGTCAGTGCTCATAGAAGGCCAGTTTAGAATAGTCTGTTTTCATCTTAGCCATTCTTGGGTGTTTTTAGCTGTGTGTTTTGGGTCATTGTCCATTTGCAAGACCCATGACCTGCGACTGAGACCAGGCTTTGACACTGGCCAGCACATTTCTCTCTAGAATCCCTTGATAGTCTTGAGATTTCATTGTACCCTGTACAGATTCAAGACACCCTGAGCCTCCTCCATGTTTCACAGTAGGGATAGTGTTATTTTCTTGATATGCTTAATTTTTCCATCTGTGAACATAGAGCTGATGTGCCTTGGTAAAAAGTTCCATTTCTGTCTCATCTGTCCATAGGACATTCTCCCAGAAGCTTTGTGTCTTGTCAACATGTAGTTTGGCAAATACCAATCTGGCTTTTTTATGATTTGTTTTCAACAATGGTGTCCTCCTTGGTCATCTCCCATTAAGTCCACTTTGGCTCAAACAACGACAGATGGTGCGATTTGACACTGATGTTCCTTGAGCTTGAAGGTGACCTTTAACCTCTTCACACGTTTTTCTGGGCTCTTTTGTTACCATTCATATTATCCGTCTCTTTGATTTGTCATCAATTTTCCTCCTGCGGCCACGTCCAGGGAGGTTGGCTACAGTCCCCATGTGCAACTATAGTCACAGAAACATCAAGCTGCTTGGAGATAGTTTTATAGCCTTTACGTTTAACATGCTTGTCTATAATTTTCTTTCTAATCTCCTGAAACTACTCTTTCCTTTGCTTCCTCTGGTCCATGTTGAGTGTGGTACACACCATGTCACCAAACAGCACAGTGATGACCTGTAGCCCTATATATAGGCCCACTGACAAGCATCACAGGTGTCTACAATCTTGTAATCAATTAGTGAACACACCTTGGATTAACATGTCCCTTTGGTCACATTATTTTCAGTATTTTCTAGGGGTAGAATCATTTTTGTTCAGGCCTGTTTCATGAGTTAATTTTTAATTAACTAAGTAATGAATTAATTTAATTAACTTAGTAATTCTGTTGAAGCATGGTTGAAAAGTAATGTCTGACTTTCATTGGTTAAATTTCATAGAATTTTATTTATTCTTACGTTTGTCAGATTCAAGTTATTTCTGTGACCATTGTGAGTTTTTCTTTTCATTAACCGACGGGTACCAACAATTTTGTCCACATGTGTATCCCACCAATAAGAAAACTATTTTATCTTTTCAAGCATCAAAATGTTGGCATTAACAAAATCATTGATTTACCTTTTGCTAAACACTTTAATGTGGACCAATGGGCCCAAATGGACATTTGAACGCACAAAAATTTGAATGCATTAAAATTAGTTTGTTTTCAAGTTATATTTTCAAAGCCAATTAATCAGGATTTGTCACACAAGGAGTGCAATTAAACTATGTTAACACAAAAGTAGATATGAGAAATACAGGTTTTGTGACAAATGAAATGGCACTGCACTGTATGGCTCAATCTATAGGACATAAAAACTGCTGTAGTAGATTGAGGACCTTTGAGATGCTAACCTCCAAAATTACATTGATATTTGTTTATCAAAGTGGGCTGTTGGGAAATGTAATAAAATGAGCGATACCTGGCGATACCTCTGTGCTCTGCATACCAAGCTGTAATCTTCTCCTCCCACATGTCAGCTGTCATCTGATACTGCATCAACACCTGAGCAGCACATAGGCAGACAAACTATGTTAGAAAGATTCACTTACATATAAATATTACAAGGACAAAAACTCACTCGCTTTGGGAGGAGCTCATCCTGAGCCAGAAAACCAGGTTTGTGAAAGTTGGGGTCATAGTCTCCATACTACAAGGCAAAGAAGAATGCCAGTTCATTGAGGTAGGTATAAAATAATCAGTAACTCCTGACTGAACACATGTTTATTATGTATCACAACATCTTTATGTCATAAAATGTTTTTGTTTTGTAAAAGCAATATTGTTATAAATACTGTAGCATGTCATGTTTAATGCTACATAGTTGTCCCTATGAAATAAATACATATAAACTGCATCTTGAATAACCATCTGAGAAACTACATTGACGTACCTTGGCTTGAACAGCATATGAGGCCAGTAAAACAGAGGCTTCAGGGGAACATAATATCTCTTCTTCTAATATTTGTTTTTTTACCTGAATAAAAGAAAATAGTTAACAGAGTAATTGTGTATATCTTTAGGTTTTCTTAAAATGACTAAAATCAGGTTGTTCTTACCTGCAAGAAGAAAAGATGTTGTGTTATTTCTTGGACCAGTTCTTCTTCTACTTTTTCTGGGAAGAACTTTGCCAAAAAGTGAAATGTTATTGGAGAGTCTTTGGGAACTTCCTGATCCAAGACCTTAGAGGGTGAAAAAAAAAAAAATCTACTGACATCAAATTGTCTAATTTGGGACTTAAAATTCAGGATAAGCACTCACCCTTTTGTCTGGTTTCAGCCAAGCATACGTGTCTTTTATTGTGTACCGGAGTCCAAAGAACCAGGTCTCTCTCAAACCAACAGTGCGGCAAACCAAATCAAACAGATCTTTACCTTTCCATTTGACCTAAACAATTTTAAAATGTTACAATAGGCATGTATGGTTCACTAGAAAAAAAAATACTGTAAACCATGGTTACAGTTTATATCACATTTGCATTCATTATTTTACTTTATTACCTCACAGCTGAACTCCATCTCAGCATCCATTGTTATAACTTTGACCTTAAAAGTCTTTGGCTGTTTCTTCTTTAATCCCAGGATAGACATTTTTAGGATGTTGCTGTAAAAGAATAATATTAAAAAAATAAATATAAAAGGGGTAAATGCTATTGTTCACAAATCAAAACCCAGTTTCATATTACGTACAGTGGCTTGCTAAAGTATCCCCCTGGAACTTTTTCAAATTTTGTCGAGTCACAATCACAAATTTAAATATTTTTTAATGTGCATTTTATGTGAATAAGTAACACAAAATTGTACATAAATGTGAAGTAGAAAGAAAATTATACATCATTTTCAGATAAAAAACAAAAACAAACAAAAAACTGAAAAGTGCAGCGTGTAAAGTATTCAGCCCCCCTAATTCAACCTAATTCAATACTACCTTTTGCTGCAATTACAGCTGCTTCCCTGTTCCAGCTGAACAAAAGCACCCCACAGCATGATTCTGCCACCACCACGTTTGACTGTGGGGATGGTGTGTTCAGAGTGATGTGTAGTGTTAAGTTTTCCTCCACACGTAGCGTTTAGCTTTTAGGCCAAAAAGTGTGATTTTAGTCTCATCAGACCAGAGCACCTTCTGCCACGTGTTTGTTGTGTCCTCCAAATGAGTTCTAGTGAACTGTAAATAAGACTTCCTATGGATGGTTTTCAGCAATGGCTTTCTTCTTGCCACTCTTCCATAAAGAAAAGGTGGCTGGAGCCGTCTACCTTGCCAAATTGCCAAATTATCAAAATTTAACTTTGCACCAAAAGTCTTACAGTGGGTGGAATCATATTTGGAAAACCGAAAACAATGTGTTTGAGTCAATGATAAAATCTCTGATGTACTCTCTAATTCTGTAGGTGTGCCCCAGGGCTCCACCCTCGGCCCTCTCTTATTTAGTCTATTTATTAACGATTTGCCTGATGCGTGCTCTACAGCCTCATGTCAATTATACGCTGATGTTACCATAGTGTATGTCTGTGCAAAAACAAAACACCAGGCTGCAGAGACCCTATCATCCGCAATGGTGACAGTCTGTGATTGGTTAAAAAACTCATGTCTACATCTCAATGTCACTAAAACTATGTGTATGTTTTTCTCTAAATCTGCAAATAGAGAGAGGGATCCAGTAGTTATGGTGGATGGGCAAGCCCTACAAGTGGTACAAGAATACAAGTATTTAGGTGTCACAATGGACTCTCAATTATCATTTAAAAATGTGAGAAATAAAATAAAATTTAATTTGGTCAACTTCAAACACATTAGAGGAAATTTAACTACAGAGGCCTCAAAACTATCTGAATGCCACTATTCTGTCTCATATAAATTACTGTTTGACGAGCTGGAGCCAGGCAAACAAGAGCACACTGCTGCCTATAGAAAGGCTCTACAAGCAGAGTCTAAAAACACTACATCAAAAATCAAACTCCTATCATCACTGTAAAATATTGGGGAAATATAACTTTTTAAATTGGGAAAATTTAATTATTTATTCAAACATTGTTCTGGTCTATAAAACCCTTCATGGTCTTGCTCCACCTCCATTAAAAGAGTTCATACAGTTGAATTTAAACACAAACACTTGAGCATCAAGCAGAGGAGACTGTAAAATTCCATTTAGAAAAACTTAATTTGGACAGTCGGCCTTTTCAGTTCGCGCCGCTCATTCCTGGAATCTGGTCCCCATAGAAATAAGGAATATGACTTCTATCCATAGTTTTAGTAGATCTGTGAAGCGGTGGCTTCTGGACAATCAGACATGTGAACATAACTAATCTGTATGTGTTTTTGCATCACAGCAAATGTCTCTGTCTTGTTGAGTGACTGTGAATTATATTTATTGTTGTTCATGTATGTGCTGTGCTTTTAGCATGTTCTAACTTTACTAATATGTCTACAGTATTATTCACTGATCTTTAATGTGCTTTGTCATGTGTGATGGACTGAATGTTTTCTGTGCCTATGTCCTTTTTTGTCTTGCCATCAACCTGCCAATGGGACTACGGATGAAAATTAGCCTGCATGGCTAACTCTGGCACTTTTACATGCTGTACTAACAAATGTTGATCAATGTGCACGGTCCCATATTTAATAAATAAACATAAACCTAAACATAAACACTTTGTGGTTTGCTCCCCAACACTGTCTTAACAGTGTGTGCCCTTCACAGCACAGCAGCATTTAGACTAAGATTACACTCAGATGGGCTTTTAGTCGATAGGTCAACATTCAATCTTTCCAAAATCAGGCAACTTCTAAAAGCAATTGGTTGCATTCAAGAAAAAAGGGGGCTGAATACTTTTGCACGCTGCACTTTTTTCTTGTTGTTTTTTAGGAAATCTTGTAAAATATTTCCTTCCACTTCACACTTGTCCAGGGGGATGAATACTTTTGCAAGCCACTGTACATTTGCATGCTTGATTTTACAATATGGAGCTAATTTAAATTTTGCTTACCTGTGGAGATCGCAAATTTGATCTTCTAGTCGTACGTGGTGCAGTTTGTCAGGCGATTTGTTATTGGAATGCTAAGCTAACAGATGTTTCGGGAACTTTTCATGCCACGAAAGTATGACATAAAAGGCAATGGAAGCGAGAGACCCTTTTAGAAGTACCCATGGTGTGAAAAAACGCGGGGGAAAACTGAATGTAAAACAACACACTTAAATAAAATATGATATGACCTTCTGAAGATGTTAAAAACTGTTAGCAGTAGTTCAAGAGACGGGATTGTTTTGGGAAGGGGAGTAGCTACAGGATAAGGGTATCGCGCATGCGCTTGTAAATAATAAAAAAAATTAAAACTGAAGGAAATATGTAAAAATGTTATTGAATTATGTAGCTTCTATTTTCCTCGAAGCTTAAACGGTATGATATATTTTAGATCGCAAAGTGATGTATGATATGTGTAGATAAGGAACGTTGGACCCTGACAGGCAAAACTGCGGGTAAAAACATTTGGAATGACTTCCTTCCGTGTACTGCCCATGGAGCTACCACATGGTGACTGCTGCTCTGAATGTGACTGGTTCAACGAGTCTCGTGTGGATTTTAGGTCAATAATTTACGCAGTGAGAGATGATCATATCCAAGCTTTAACCTCCTGACACCTGGTGTCCTCATCTGTGGACAACACATTTTGGGTTGTTTAGGCCACTGTGCAAATTTTTAGAAGAACAGCAACATGTTCAATTTTGAATATTTATAAGAGTTTAGAATATTTTTGTAATTTTAATTTGTTTATTATTATTATTATTATTATTATTATTATTATTATTATTATTATTATTATTATTATTATTTACTGTACTTTAAATAGTTTTTTTAATCGTATTTACTTTTTTAATTGTATTGTAATTTTTTAAATTATTTAGTTTTATTAAAGCTCGGGTCTCAGGAGGTTAATTGGAAATAAGAGTAGTAATCACTGAGTTTAGTTAGTTATCTATATGTCATTTTTGAGAATCCTATGCTTCTGTATGTGTGTTAAAAATCATTTAATTACTGGATTTATATTAATCTTAATTAAGATGCCATATACATGTAAATTGGGATTTTATTTTCTTTCTCTTCTAGTTGTAATGGCCTCATCCAGTGATCAGTTTGAGCGCGTGAAAGCTGTTATCTTGTCCTGTCATGAGGACACATCTGCAGAGGAAAAGATTAACTTTTATGACACTTGGGCGGAGAACTACGACCAGGTAAAAGCACACTATAACTGTAACTCCAAAAGTAATAACTGTGTAATGACATTGTACTGTTGCATTAGGATGTTTCAGTGTTGGAGTACTATGCACCAGTTTTTGCTGCCAAAACTGTCTCCTCTCATTTCACTGGGGCCCGAGACACAGCTGTGGTGTTAGACGTGGCTTGTGGCACAGGACTGGTGGCCAAACAGGTATTACATTAGAACTGTATTATTAAATAAATATTTGGATTCAGAAAGTAATGAGATTAATATTTCAAAATGTATATGTATTCCCAACATTAGAAAATGCTGTAGGCTATAGGCTTTGATGATAAATGCGTCTAAAGTAGCACTCAAAGTCGCTGTGCAATTCCACAGATTATTATTCATTTACTCCACAATCATTGGTGGTAAAGTTCTATTGTAGCCACAGCTACCCTGAGGCAGACCAACAGAAGTGAGGCTGCTAATCTGCGCCAACAGCCGCTCCATCTACCAACAACACTCATGCACACGCAACATTCAAACTAGGCAATGTAGGTGAAGTGTCTTGCCTAAGAACACAGTTTTCTCACATGGCACCCCATTGGGCCACTTGGTATTCCCAGCGGTCTCCCATCCAAGCAGGCCCAGCCCTGCTTAGCTTCTGAGATCTGATTTTTGTTTTTTGTAAAATGCCTTCTAGAACTTTAAATTCTTATTACCACAACCTTTGATGGCTGTGAGAAAGGTGATTGTTAACCCTCTTTAAAAAAAAAACTCTACAGGTGCTATAAAAAATTGTAATTGTCTCAAAATGTTAAGTTCATTGTATTCCTTAATGTAGCACAATATTACACCCATCACAGTTTCTTCACTGTTCCATGTTCAGCTGCAGAATCTTGGATTTCGTAATTTTGTGGGCATCGACGGCAGTAGGGCCATGCTGGAAATGGCTAAGAACATCATGTTGTACCAGGACTTGAAACTGTGCATGTTGGGAAGTCAACCTTTACCTTTTGAGCAAGGTAATAGACCCCTTTCCAAATAACTCAGTTCTATTTTAAATGTAATCATGATTATTGGTATTATCATGGAAATCATGATTATTTGAAACAATTACTGATGTACTGTCAAATTGTAGAAAAAACTAAGACAGTTACTTGTACAGATCAAACTATTGCCCTATATACATGGTGAATATTTTCTTTTGCTGCAGGTGTATTTGATGTTGTTATGATTGTTGGAGCACTCAGTAATGGGAATGTTCCTGTTAAAGTGGTCAGAGAGTTGTGCATGGTGACCAAACCAGGTGAGTTTGGTCACCAGGTTTATTGAATATTCAACTTTTCAAATGCAATGAAGTTTTCCCCTGTAATAAGTTACTTATTCTGCTCTCAACTCTGTGCATTTATCTAGGAGGCTACACCTGTTTGACAACAAGAAGCAATAAGGACAATCTTATGTACAAGACCAGTTTAGAGCAGGAGCTGGGGACTCTCGAGAAGCAAGGCTTGTGGAGGAGTGTCCAAGAGGTTTTCATCGACCAATGGGAGCGTGGAATCACTCATCATGAGCAAGGCTACATTCCTGGAGCTGTCTATCTCTATCAGAAATTGTGAAGAACAACTTAGAATAATGTTCCTCGTTGTGGAAGAGACATCACTTTCAGGATGCAGGTTAGAGTTGTGGGTTGCTATGTCCACTGGATGGCAGCATAATATCTGCATGTCTTACACAGCAAACATCATAAAATCCAGTGGCCCAGAATTCAGCTGCCCATAACATCATCAGAACTCCCTCCTCTGATTATATCACCTTTTTTTTTTTTTTTTTTTTAACAAAATCAGACTGCAATTCAAAGTTCTCCTCTACAATTTCAAGGCCATTCACAATCTTGTCCTCCTGTCCAATCTGCTCCACATGCTCCACATCTCCACCTCCTCCTTTTCTCTCCAGCTCTCTGTTCCCCCTACCCACCTTGTCAGCATGGGAGGCAGAACAGCTGCTCCTTAGCTCTGGAGTGTCATGAAAAGCACTGCTAAATAAAATGAATTATTATTATAATAAAATATTTTAGACAAAGACTGTGAAAAGACTGTAGTTTTACTATTGTTCAGTGCAAAATGCAGGCCAAATGTTGCTTAGTGTTGATATATAGTGATGAGTGTCTGATAATAACCTTTTTTAACCTTCCCGTATCCGAGGATGTAAAAATATGTGCTTTGAGACTAAATAAATCGAGATATTTTTGGCTGTTCATATGGTTTCAGTTCAAAAGTTGTTCCTATATGACTTTCCTTTGCACTCTCAGACTGCCACCATTATTGGCCCATTGTAAACAAAGGAAGCAGCCACACTGGCAATCCTTTTCCAAATCACATAAAACGCTCATAGACTGCAAAGCACCATTTTTAACCCATTAGCCACCAAAACATGTGTTCAGAATTTTTTTTTTATTTGTTTGAGAATAGAGGCTTCAAATTTTCACTCTTTTTTATTTAATTTTTTTTTATAATTTTTTATCCTATGATGTCACTAATTTCATTTTGGTAGAGGGGCTAAAATACATGTTTTGTCCACTAGATGGCACTATATATTATTATCTGTCTGGGATTGTTTATGTGAGTTTGTGTGGACGTGAACATGCACGTAATACATGTGCATGCTTGCGTCTGTGTGGACCTTTTGTTATTAGATTTCAAAGGGACTCTTTCAACAACTCTTGTCCATGTGTTTTTTTGAAGTTTAAAATCCTCTGAGAGCATCTCCATGCATGTCTGCCTGGGCTCTGTCTGTTGCCCTTAGAAAAGGAGATTTTGCTTCAACTTCGTAGTTGAAGAAACCCAGTTCAAGAACGATCCATGCTTTAACCTCGATTGACGAGACAGAGCCCTTCATTCCAGTTAGGGTAAACATTACAAATCCAATCCTGAAACAATAAGGCTATATAAATGATAATACAGTTAAGCATACTAAAAGGAAAATTATTTTGAAAATCTCAAAAAACAAACTCAAAACAATAATTCATCAATACTGGAAAAAATGGATATTAAAACGTTCTGACTATAAAACCCACACAGTACACAACCAAAAATAAAATAAACCAATCACATACTAGATCCCAAACCTTACATATAAATCAAAAATAATGATAAAGGAAAAAAATGTGTCTGTATTTTATACAATAGTAAAAGAAAAAATTCAATTCTGTCAACTGGACAAAAAATTATTTGAATGAAGACATTATCTGCTCATCCAAGCGGCCTTTTCAGTTCTGGTCAGATTACTGCTGCCTTTTATCTGTCTGAGGGGAGGAGCTAACCACAATGAAACTAACGCACCTGTCTGTTGGTTGGCTAGATCTATTTAACTGGTAGAATAGTGCAAGCCAGTATACTAATAAATGTGAGAGCACCCATTAGGGGCCTGAATGATTATGTAAAAAATGACTTGGTTCACACTTAGTGTAGTTCAATAGACAAACATTTTTTATTCATCACAATGATGACAGCAGTCACATAATAAAGAAATGGACAGCTGCCCATTCAAAACATTCAGTGACTTTATGACCAAAATATGGCAGTGAAAGGGTTAAATAAAAACAAAATAAAGAAGTATTTATTATTTACAGTTAGTTATAGTTACTTTCAAGAAGAAGTAAGTTTTGGGATCAAAATATACATTTTATAACAATGTTGCATTGCGTTTGTGGTATATACAGTTTGAACTCTACTAGATCTTTCAGAAAATATATATGGGTTTAGGTAAAAAAAAAATAAAAAAATAAGATATTTGATTAGACAATAACTTGAGGTTAAATATGGGTGTGCATATTCTCTGCATAGGGGAATAGGTATCATTTTATGACATAGCATAAACAATAATAATGCATTTTCACTAATGTTGGTGTCAAAGATGTTCATATGTCAGACTGCATCAAACAATCCACAAGTGATCATTGTTTTATTATAAAAATGATTTTGTCAAAGTTTTAAGAATTATGAGATGTTTGGCATGGTTGCAGAGGCCTGGAGTTAGTAAACTTCAAACACCAAAAAAATTAAAAATAATCTGACATGTGTAGTCTAGAAAATTGTATAGGCATTGTTTGGTGAGTGCATGGAATAAGCAATAGAGGGAAATGATGGGGGTACTGGAGGTCATAAGGTTAAAATGTTGAGGACCTTTCTGTGAGTCAAGCCTATCACATTTCTACACTACTTGCCTCAGGAGCTTTGTAAGGAGAAGGAGAGTGTCAAATACCATGTAGACAGATGATCGTTCTACACTTTAAACAGCTGTCACTTTTGTATCTAATGGCTACACAAGAGACTTTGGAAGAGGTGAAGCGGGCAGTCCATGAACTTTGTAGGTGTTTCACAGTGCAGGAGAAGTTGTGACACTTGGGCACTTACATATGATTAGGCGTGTATATTATTTGATCATGTAATAATTTCATGTTTTGATAGTGTACAAGTCAATTTTCATATTTTTATTTTTATTTATTTTTTTATGTTTAGGATATTGCAGTGTTTGGATATGGATCAGCTGCACTGGCTGCACAAACTGTGTCCTGTCACTTCAGCGGTGGTCGAACCGTAGCAACAGTGTTTAAAGAAAAAAATGCATTAAACCTTAGGAGACTAAGTGGCCTCATTTTCTATTCAAAGATGCAAAAAGAGGGTTCCTTTGATTTAGCTGGAAATGATGGGAGTGCAGGCATGTTGCAGAGAGCCAAAGAGACTGGACATAACTCAAGGTTTACATTATTGAAGGTGGACCACTGCCAGTCCCCAAGGGTTTTCACAGCCATTCACTCTATACAATTTCTTACACTTAGTTTGCTTAGCTGAAAAAATAGCAGCATACCATGTAAGAATGAAATACTTTTTCAGCTTTGTTTCCATAAACATGTAATGGGTCTGTCTTAAGAAATTGGTATCTCTCAATCTCTACCTCGGACTGTCTTGACCCATAGAACCATGAAAGAAACCAAATGATTTAGAGCAATCCTTCATTTTATTGTTTATATCTTGCAGCCTCATTCAATGTTGTTATAATTGATGGGGGTCTTAATGCAGACCACATTCACTACAGCATTGACAAGCAGCTGTGTGATGTCTCCAAACCTGTTCAGTTTTACCTCAATAAGAATGTGCATTTATTGTTGCTGGTTGATTGTGCTTCCATACATTGACTTCTGTGTCCTCAAGTGGGCACATTTGCTTGACCTGCAGTAGTGCAGTGAAAATATGGAGTACCGTACTGCGCTGGTGCAGTAGGTGGGGTAGATGTAGGAGCAGAGACTGTGGGTCTGTGAGGAGCGCAATGAGGTACAGAGCTGGAGCAAGTCTTCTTCCAAAAATGAGAACAGCAACACCTATGAGCCTGGAACTGTCTATCTTTACAAGAAACTCTAATCTGAAATCTATATGGCAAGTTAGAATCATGTTGAATGGATGCTGTTTTTTATTGCTGTTTGTCTATTTTATTTGTCATTTCTCTAAAAGTCTTATTGGATTAAACACACTCTCCATTGTTGCCATGATACTTTCATGAGCCTATTGATAAATATAGTGCACTAATGAATAACATTTCATAGCCATAAAACAAATTAAATGTAAGCATAAAGCACCAAATATGTCACACCCACAGCAATTAACTGCAGTTCATTAATTTGATGGGCATAATGTCAGCAAAAATATTTTCTAGATAGCCTACGTAACTTAAAATGTATTATGTTTTTGTTATTTACATAAAAATCTGTTAATTTCAGTCGTCTCAATACTGTGTGACGTGTCTATGGTTGTGCGTCACCATGTCCTTCAGGTGGCAGTGTGTGACAAGGCTGGTTTTTGAAAAGTTGTCTGTATTTGCCTTTACTTGAATGAGCCCAGTACCAAGTAATTCATGGATTTGATTTGTGTTAAACCTCACACTAAAAATGCTTCTCGTATTAGGAGAAGCCCTATCAAGGCCAAAGTAAATCACATAGGCCTATAATGTGTAAAATAATTAATAATTAATAATAATGACTGTAATTACTTCAGCTGACATCAGAAAACTATGGAACGTATTCAATACACCAGTGATGAAAATTCACAGATTTTAATTACCCTTTTCTGCTTTTATTTGTTATATGAAAGATGTATGAAAACAATGCTATGTATATTTTTAAGTCATCACAATTCAAGATTAGCAAGAGTTAGTTAAACATTCATGCTGTTGTCACATTTGAATGAGCAAAACCAAAGCAAAGTATTTCCTGATGGTGATTTCCTGAAACTCCCTTCTGTCTCTGAGTAAATCTTCTGTGTACTCTACTCGGATGACCTAGTCTCTGTTAAACCTGTTTGTCCATCAGCTGTTAATAGCCATAACACAAACACACAAGGTGCTTGTACAAAACCAACTACTGCATGTGAGTAATCAAACTAAGAAAGCCAATTTACAGTTTGCAGTCATTTGTGACAGAAATGTGAAATTTTAAAACATCTTTTTAATGCGTATAAAGTAAATCTGCATTGCCCCACATAAAACCACTTACTGATGGTTAAAATCTGTATTAGGTTAGGTTAATTGTTCTTGCCAATATTTGTTTTAATAATAGTTTACTATCACACAGAGAATATTTAAGTAGCCCACAATTTGTAGGATTTCTTCTTTATTATTGATATAAGGTCTCTCTATGTAAAATGCAGGCATACAATGAATACAATAACATAACATGTTACACAAAGTGAGTAAGATCTGTAACAATCACTCCCCCCACAGTGCTCAGTGCACAGTGCATCAGACTAACCCAAAAACCACTTGAATGTGAGAGTGCAATCGCCACTTACATATCAATACACAGGCCATTCGTGCTACTGAGCTCATTTAATCATACAGCAATCTCCACTTTTGTTACAGTTGAAGAGGTATTCAAAACAGACACTCCAATAAATGTTCATGATAGTTTACAGCATGTATTCTATACTTGTGATATTGTTTCTTATCAATACTTCAGCTACTCCACTTTGCTGAGAATATTTACAGCTTGTTTTTACTAGTATAAAGGTATAAATATAAATTACTTAAATCATTAAGTATAAGTATGGTCTCAAACTTTATTGCATATAAAACTCAACTTAAACACTGACTAAAATTCTAACTTAAACACTGACTAAAATTCTTCTATTCAAACCACAGACTATATAGATATAGCATATAGAAGTCTGATGAAGTCAATCTAGAGCAAATACAAAAATGTCACTTTCAGATATTCACTTTGTTGCTGCATAGAAACAGCAATTGATGGTTAAGCAGCTTAAAAATTCAAACATTGTCCAAACATCTAGTTTCTTTCCTTCATAAAACTTAAAATAAAATAACATACATGTAACAAATGTAAGTACAATTGTTCAGTGTAAACCAGCATACATTGTTTAAGTAAAAAAAAAAAAAAATTACAAGTATGTTTTGGCTGGATTTGTTGATGCATCCTCATTGTCACTTCGGGCCAACTCTGCCACCTCCTTTAACTTGGCTTGTTCTAGTTGGGACTTTCTTGTTGATTCCTCGCTTAGGTTCGATTTGACTGACCCGGGATGTTTCATTTGGGACTTTGTTGATGGCACCCAAGACCTCTCCGACTCTTCTGGTATTGGCTCACCATCTTCTGCCTGTGGTCTGGTATACATATGATTGGACCAGCTTGTTGGTTCTTTGTAGCTTTGCACTCGGGCCATTGCTCCTACGGGATGGTTTTGCACTGATGGTAGCCTGTGGTGGGACCCTGCTTGACTTGATCCATTTGAGGACCGGACCACAAGGTATCTCACCGAAGGGTTCTTGTCTGAATTGTGGGACTTGAGTGGGCACGCTGAAGTTATAAACAAACTTCCTCCTAGCATTAGCAATATGGCGGACCCCCATCCTATGTAGAGGCAAGCCCCAAGTTCTCGTTTCTGGGCATCAATCGCAGCGCTGTAGAACTTCTTCACCAATGCACCAGCTACCCATGTAGTTGGTATCAAACAAAGCAATCCGGTGCCAATGAAAACCGCTCCAGCTGCAACAGCAACTTTGCCTTTTGTCTCAGGACCCTCATTGTCCAAAAATTTTGTGCATTTCCCTCCAATGAAGGCCAAAATCAAGCCAGCACTACCTGTTGTGATAGCGAGTACCATCAGCGCCCTGGAAGCCTGGAGATCGGCTGTTAGTGCGAGCATGGAATCGTAGGGCTTGCATTGGAGCTGCCCTGTGCTCTGGACCACACAAGTCATCCAGATGCCCTCCCATACAGTCTGAGATGTGACAATTGTGCTCCCCACAAAAGCAGTCACCCTCCACATTGGAAGCGCACACGCAAAGATGATCCCAGCCCATCCGAACAAGCAAAGGACACTCGCAAGCAGCTGAATCCCAATAGACGCCATATTCAAAGTCTCTAAATAATGAGTCAAATTCTCCTCTCTCTTTCCTCTGACTTTGTAGCCTTCCAGTGCAGTTCACATACCTCTGTTGTGTCTGCTAACAAAATAGTATCTTCCTCAAGAACGCAGAACAGTCTGTCTGTCCTCCAAGTTTTCCCAGTTTTTTCTCAGCATATTTTTAGTCCAGTTTTGTAGTTTTGTTCTAGTGCCTAAAACCAGTTTTAATTTTCCTCTTTTGAGTTTCCTCTATTGTGTTGTCTAAGCGTGTTACTTTACCTACGTCTCTGTGCTACTGTTCATGTGCTGCCAGACCACACCTACTTTATTGAGAGGATCTGCCATAGAGACAGGTGTAACCATGATGTCACATGAATGTACTGTTTTGCTTAGTTATTGTTTATTTAAATGTGATTCCAGAATAATGATGTATCTTCAGATATAAATATGTAAACATCTGACACTGTACACACAAATAAAATCTATCTCTTATGTTTACTTTTCAAATATTTCCCCTGATTCATTTAAAGGTCTTTAAAAATGTACTTCCAGTAAAAAAAAAAAAGTTTAAAGTGAGTTTTTCTAGAGCAACTGACTGCTCTAATGTAGTACAGGTTACCATATGTTTAAAATAAATAGAAATATCTGTGTGACGTCTTTATATGGCAGAACGAGAACAGAGTTAAGTGGTGAAACTAAATCTCGTGGGACAAAATTTGTTTCATTCTAGTCACCTGAGTGCGTGTGCGGAAAAACCTGTTCTAAACATGCTCTCCCCTCCCCCAGTGCCAGACCAGTCTTTAAATACATGTTAGGATCATGGGCCGCTTTACAGACTGTTTAGTTTGAATATTTCTACAGGTCATCTCATATCATGTTGTCCAGAATGAAGTTTACCACTCTTTACTTTAAAGAAAACATATTATGCAAGGATATTTAGTAATCAATTGGATGAATTTTATAGATACATTGTGTTCATTTAGATACATACTGCAGTATGTATCTAAAACAGCTTCATAATAGTACCAGCTCCATTGGCTTCCAGGGCAGAGTTAGGGGATAGGTGAAAACAGGACACTTCTGAGAATTCAAGTCTCAAATGCAGCACAATCCTACATTGTATTTTGATGCATCAATCTATTTTGATGCATGAATTTATCAAAATACAACTCTGAGTCAGCTAATGATGAGGGAATGCTGTTATTGTTAAATGTGCAAGTCCATTTTACATAATATGTCCATAGGATTTGTGATATATATTGAGATATTAAGAATCAACCCCCAGACTGGAGAGTTGGTGGTTTGGTACCCATTCAGCTGCAAATGTTGTGTCATTGGGCAAGGCATTTCACCCATCTGATGTTGTAATAAGCTGTCAATGCCCTGTGGTAGGTTTAAAAAATGGTTGATCGGGATAATAAATATAATGTACTGATTGAGTTTTCAAACATTTTCAGTATTTTGGAAAATCTAAAAATCCTTTTCCACAGTTGAAGTTCAGCTCTCTAGGTCTACACAGACAGTTTTTTTTTGTTTGTTTGTTTTTTGTTTTTGTTTTTGGTTTTTTTTTGTTTTTTTTTTTTGGGGGGGGGGGGGGGCATTTCAGACAAAACAAAACAAAACAAAAAAAAACGGTCACATTAATTTGCAAGTTTAATGTTTACAAAAACTAAAAAGTCAGTAAGAAAAGTAATTTCTGTGCAACACATAAGGGAATCAATAAACATAAAAAGTACAAATATAATATTTATTACTAAAAATATAGTACCGGTACATGTCTATTCTTCCACGAGCATTATATTTGCCACATTATTCATTTGCATAATGGCTTATCTGCTTTCATTAACACAACTGATATAATGACATGTCAAGGCTTATACATATAACACACTAGAAAACTTGAGTAAAAGGTAAATAACCTTGAGGCATGCTGGATTTACAACTATGTGAAAACCTTATTGTCACTATTTTTACAGTACAATACGATAATCTAGTGGCCACAAATGTTATTGACCGTATTTGTTTCACCTCTGTCTGTGTGTAGCATGTTGCCTCTACATAAGTTAAATGTATATATTTTGACAAGTCTAGGCCCATTTCACACATGTGTCTATAATCATTGTATATTTACAGGAAAGACATGTTCTTCTCCTATATTAACCACATTCATTTAACATATTATTCTAATGTAAACTATCATTCTATGCACAATTATGTGGACAAAAGTAAAACTTTACTATAAATACAATAGTTTTGGTACTAAAAGCATAAATTATCCATGTCTTGACAGTCTCTTGTCTTACACATAGGCCTTGCTGCTGACCATGGAGCCCGCTTTAGAATACTTCACAGAGTATTCACTGGGAGGGCATGAGCTGCAGAGGAAACCACCACCCAAAAACAGCAAACTGGCTGCAGCCCATCCAATGTAGAGGGAAGCCCCCAACTCTCTCCTCTGAGCATTGGTCATGACTGGGTTGTAGAAGTCCTGAATGATGTTATTGGCAGTCCAGCAGACAGCAATCAACACCATCACTCCTGCGATGATGAACACAATTCCAGATGCGATGGCCACTTTGCACTTTTGCCTCTCTTCATCCACAAAGTTGATGCATTTTCCGCCAACAACCCCAAGTAGGATGCCGAAGACTCCAATGATGATGGCGATGACAACTAAAGCTCTTGCTGCTTGGAGATCCTGAGGTAAAGCAAGCAGGGAATCATAGACTTTGCATTGCATTTGACCAGTACTTTGTGTCACGCAGTTCATCCAGAGGCCTTCCCAAATAACCTGAGCAGTTACAATATTGGCGCCAATGAATGCAGTGACTTTCCATGTAGGTAGAGCACAAATGATGATGCTACCCAAGAAACCAATGATAGCAAAGACCAAGCCTAGCATCTGTCGACCAGAGGACACCATTTTGAAAAGTTTAGGTCTTTAAAAAAGCAGGAAAAATCAGTGCAAGTTGCAAGTTAGCTGGCTAAGGGTGAAGTGTTTTACAATGCTCCGTGTGGTGAAGTATTTGTAGTAGAAGGAGGAGGTGGGGCCAATAGTTTCTGTGAAAATGCAGACAAGTCTAAAAGTGAAATTATGTGTTCAATGGATACATAAAAACTATAGATGTTTCTGAACTTGTGAGTCTGTAATCAAATGTGAGCCATACAGTAATAAGTTCAAAAATATTGAGTAAACATGAAATTATTATTTTGAGTACAGTCAAAATACATGAAATGATTTCCAAATGCAATAAAGCCAATTACTGTGTTTTCAAGAGTGGGAAACAAACAAATGTTAATCTTTATTGAATGAACTTATGCCAGTAAAGTAAGTAAATGACTTAGTACTGTATAAAGGAAGGGACTAACACAGTCCCTCAGAATGCCTCTTTCAGTCATGTTTATTCTTTTCATATTTTGTTTACACTCCTACAAACAGAAAAACAAAACTGTTATTCAAACCTTCGTTTCAAAATATCTGTGTAAACCCTCAGTCATCCAGGTCTGATCCATAGCAAAAGACGAAGTTTAACTCTGTCAACTGGACAAAGTAGTTGTACTAGTATAGTAGTAGTAGTGGTATGCAGTAAATTGCCATATTGGGAGATCACACATTATTCAAAACGTTCAGAAGTACATGCCATATAAGGACATTTTCCTGGTGGGCTCCCATAGAAGCGCTACCTGTGGTTTTGGTGTGTTACTACAGCTGAGTGAAACACCTGAAACTGCATGAGATCATTAGATGAGTTTCAGGAGCCAAAAGCATCTTTGAACAAACAACATTGCCATTACATTACAACAAAATTCAGCACATTAGCGTACAAGCAATGAAAGAAATAGCTTTGTATGATATTAGTTTTGATGATTGAAGCTTTATGTACAAAACAACATAGCAATAGTTTCTAATAATGTATACCCGATGAATCATATTTGGAAACAATAAAGGGAATTAATAATGTATAAAATGAAGAAAAGGAGAAGCATAAATATAAAACAGGAAGAAAACAAAAAAAACAGTGTAATCATCATTATTAGTTTTGACCATGAGTTAACCTATCTGAGTTACTACATTGTAAAGACTAAAAGTATATTTTAGAGGTTTTCAGGTTGACATGAAATTAAATAGCTTGAGACAAACCAAAATCTATACCTTCTTCCTGGTCAGACTGCTCTCATTTCTGTTTCGGTCAGGGTCGCCACCTCTGTAGTTCAGCACTCCACTACCGAGTAGCGCCAGCATGAAGCCCAAGAAGCTGCAGATGATGGAGATGAGAGTGAGAGCGCGCCCTGCTTGTAGGTCTGCTGTCAGAGAGGGGGTCGTGTGCCTCTTACACTGCATCTGTCCTGTTGCCTGCACCACACAGTGAAGCCACAGACCATCCCACACCTGCAGAACACAGGCAGGAGGGCTCACACAAATACATTTGGGAATTAAACTGAGGGCACAGTTCAGGATGGGACTAAAATTGTCAATTATTAAAATTAACATTTTAAATGTTATGGACAATTTAACAGATGCCAAACTAAAAGTACTGTCCAATTTATTTATTTATCTATTTATTTATTTATAAAAACAACATTAAAACATTAAAAACAGTAGCAGGTGTGTGTATAAAGGTCCGTATAAAACATTAAAAACAGGAGCAGGTGTGTGTATAAAAGTTTGTTATCAGATTATTAAATTGCGACTGTCATCAACGTATCCAGTTTTGCTTTTCCTTGGAGTGTATTCCATTTTTGTTAAGCAAAATAGCTAAAAGCCTCTTTCCTCTTTCCCGTCTTATACAGTCATGTGATCTTTATTAAATGTTTCAGTATCAATGCTTAACATGCAGGTGATGAGTAATGAGGTACATAATCTTTATATCTCAGTGGTATTGTTTTCAATGTGTGGCTAAATTTAAAAAGGAAAATATATGTGTATCCAAAGATCAACGGTTCAATCCCAACTCATACCAGTGCATAGGAATTACTGACGTTGGAACAAGACACTTCACCCACACTAGGATGCATGTGTTTTGTGATTCTAGGGGAGTACTTGAGTACAGTGATCCAAACATCACTAATAGAGGTTAATTTTTAAAGGATACATATGTTGTTATGAGTAATTTTCATATTGTAATACATATACCATATAGCCCTTAAACAAGTGAATCCTTGCAATGTACCAACTGAGCAGTGAGTCCACATGTCAGAGCCACCCCCAAAATACCAATAAAACACAGGGTGAGAGCGCACAACTGCCTGCCCCATCCTGCCATGTTCACTATCACTCATGTGCAATAATACTACAGCTTTCTCCAGACTGTGTCTGGGACTTATTTTTGACTGTAAAATTTGCACTTTTAGGTTGAGTCGGTTGAGAATAGATAAACAAAGGCAGGCAGGCATCTTCAGACAACACCTTGGAGTCAAATACTAATCAAGTTCTGCAGGGTTTTGTGCAACAACTCTTATGTATACATCCCACAACTAAATCCCCCTTATTAACCAACCAAATTATCATTAAACTAATACACATCAAGAGGTGGGTTTATATTTTAAAAAAAAAAAAGGTTCATGGTTCACAATAATGTAAGAGAGAGCACATTTAAATAATATGGACCAAATTAACATTTGAGATAAATGAGGTGTGAGCCATACAGCGCTAGAATGACGTTGTTTCACCACCAGATGCCACCAAAGACAACTACTACAAACTGACTTGTGTAAAAGTATTTATTTAAAAAAAAAAAAATATTAAAAACTTCAATCATCCAGCCAAATAGCGATAGGTGTAATATTCATTCAAGCTTCTGCCATTATCACTATTATTCATACATGCTGCATTTGATCATTTTAACATTAACATGTTTATGCAGAATATACATTTTTGAGCATCATGTAAGAGCACAGTTTAAAACAAAATGTGAATATTGCATGGTATTAGTGCAAGTGATACTGGGGTACAGTTGTAATTTGTCTAATATTTCATGATTATTCTACAGTCTCATGCTATATCAATGGGGGGGGGGGGGGGGGGGGGGAAATCTTAGTGAGTCCAACTTAAGTAACGTGCAAAATGAAAAGTCCTATAAACACTGAAACAAAGCTGGAAATGTCCATTTTGAGCTGCAGTCCGTGTCAATGCCACACTAACACCCATAGGTGCTACACAGAACCCCTCCTCCGATGATCAGCAGTGCTCCAGATGCCCATCCCACATAAATACATGCACCCAGCTCCCCTTTCCGTCCCTCTATGGTGAGCGGGTTGTAAAATCCAGTTATGATATTATGTGCTGACCAGCTTACAGGTATGATACATAGGGCCCCTGCAATAATGAACACAATCCCACCTGAGAGCCCAATATTGAGCTTTATTCTCCTGTCATGTCTGTAGAAGTTAGTGCATCTTGCTCCAACCACTGTAAGTCCAATAGCCACCACACTCACCCCTATGGAGGTACAGACAAGGGCCCGGGCCACCTGTAAAGACTCAGATAGTGCCAAAATAGAGTCATAAGCTTTACATTGAGCGTGACCAGTGCTTTGGATCACACATGCCATCCAGATGCCCTCCCAGAATACTTGCGCAGTCACAATGTTGGATCCAATAAAAGCAGACATCTTCCACATGGGCAGTGCACAGATGAGGATAGTGCCAAGAAAGCCAATAATGGACAAGGTGATCCCGACAACTTGGGTTTGCATGTTTAAGATCTCAAAATGCATAAATTAACGCAAATTATCAAAAGAACCAAAAAAGTTTAGCGTAAACAGTATTGCTGGTAGTTTCACACTGCAATGTTGGTATGACAGCAAAAAGGGAGGAGACCAATTTGTAGATCAGGTTTCTTGCTCATCCTGATTCCTCTGTGTGAAAGAATAGGGGGAGAGAGAGGAGGACAAAAGACTTTACTGTGGAGTGTCCAATTGCTTGAACAAACTAAGCAGGTGCAAAAGGATAGTTTAGTTGAAAACTGGCATGTCAATGAAACAAAGCAGTCTTCAGAAAAAAATTAAAAATCTTTGGAGAATCTGAGCTTTCAAGAGTAGAAAAACATTTTATGGGCACTTAAAATGTACAGTCCTCATTTTGATGATTGTTGGCACAGCTTCCCATAATTCACAGAATGTTCTTTATTAAGTTACTGCACTGCCAGCACAGCTTATGGCAAACGTTTTTAGGTAATCTAGTTTAACCTCTTAAAGTAGCATGCCGTTTTGGTAAGAGTCATGGCTAGAATACAACAAAGCTTCCTGGTAGGATAGACAGGGTAGGACATTTCTTAGAGTTATTGCTAGATAGCACAGCCACAAAAGTTTAAGAGGGAGCAATTTCAGATACTAAAGTCATGCTAGGGTCTAGATAGTTACTGTTAACCTTGTGGTTGGCTGACAAATGGCTCAAACTGTAGCTCAATCCATTGAGGGTATGATTTGCTTTTCAGTGCTAGCTTAAAATGCCAAGTTAAAATTCATAAAAGACATAAGAAAATGTAGAATTACAAGTTTTAATTGATTTAAAAAAAAAAAAAAAAAAAGTTAAAACACATGTAAAAGT
Organism: Periophthalmus magnuspinnatus; assembly: GCF_009829125.3. Lineage (NCBI taxonomy): Eukaryota > Metazoa > Chordata > Actinopteri > Gobiiformes > Gobiidae > Periophthalmus > Periophthalmus magnuspinnatus. Next base: position 32,068,666 of record NC_047139.1, on the reverse strand, counting down.
TAATTCAGTTCTTGGTGTGCAGACTTTACAGCAATCAGACATAGGCACCTCCGCTGGTGGTGGAGCGAGGAGCAGAGTATTTGACAGAGTACCTGCTGTCCTTTTTCTTGTTGCACTGGCAGCATAGGAGAGCCCCCCCAATAAGGAGCAGCCCAGCAGACCCCCAGCCGATGAACAAGGATGCCCCGAGCTCCCTCCTCTGGGCATCAATCATAACAGGGTTGTAGAAGTTGCGGATGATTTCGTTGGCTGACCACGAGACAGGAATGAGACACAGGATGCCACCAACAATGAAGAAGACACCAGCGGCAATGGCAACCTTGCTTTTGACCTCTTCATCCTCAACACAGTTGGTGCACTTGCCTCCAGCAATGGAAAGGAGCATACCCAGGAACACAACCAGGATGGAGACGACAACCAGACCACGGGCAGCTTGAAGATCTTGGGGCAAAGCCAGCATGGAATCATACACTTTGCACTGCATTTGACCAGTGCTTTGCTGGACACAATTCATCCAGAGGCCCTCCCAGAAGACCTGAGCAGTGACAATGTTGTTGCCAATGAAGGCAGATACCTTCCACATGGGCAGGGCGCAGATGATGATGTCTCCAATGAACCCAACAGTAGCCAAAAAGACAGCGAGGATCTGGAGGCCAGCAGATGCCATGGTACAACTGGCTTCAAAAGATTTGTGGCAGTACCAAGATATAGAAAGTCTGCAACACCAGCAGAGAGGAGCATGCTACATACAAAAGTGCAGCCTTTAAACTGGTCAGGTGCACAGAATGCTGGCTGCTGATTGGTTGGTTTGGGACTTGGAAGATTGGGGACACCTGTGCTTGTTAAGTGGCTACAACAAGCTTCCAGAGCATTTCTGTTCCCTTGTAGTTGTAGCAGTTGTCATAGTTCAATTGCACTTGGTGTTAATCCAGATCATTTCAGTCACCTGCCTGGAGCTGTCTCTTTGGACACCTCTATCTGACAAGTTTTTAGCACTGATTTTGAATTATGGCCCAAAGTTTCATTTTATTTCAGGTATGTTTAAATTTTGGACAGGAAAACAACGTGATCTACTGGAAATATTGTTTTGTAATTTATCTGTAGTGTGTCAGCTGCAATGTTTTCAAGACTATAGGGTGTAACCTTTTGAGATTTTATGACTTTCCTTTACTGGTTTGTGAATATTCCCTTTTCTTACATTTGTATGTGACCAATTTGTTCTATAATGTGCAAGGGCTAGCACTGGCCATGTGTTCATAAACTTTTTATATTTTAGTATATTATATAAACCTTTTTGTTCTTGACATTTTTATATTGCACAATGAAAGTCTAAATAGTCTGAAATATGTGTATTGTCAAGTCGAAATATGTCTTGTGATTTTTGTGGTATTAAAGCAAGTGATTTGATTTTAATCTGGAAACCTATGGTATTTATTCAACTTTATTTGGTTGCATGAGATAAAATTAGGCACACAGATTAACTGCTTACACCTTGTTAAACAATCATTCTGTGTCATCAACATTTCTATATAGTCTTCAAAGTGAATATTTAAACATGATCATCAAATAAACCTTGGAAAACTAGTAAAATTGACAAGGTACATCAAACAACTGGCCATGATTTTGTCTCTTTTACACTTTGAATTTTTTTTACCCTTCTTTTTAAGTGGCCTTAAAAACCATTGCCTAGTCCTCTTGAATGGGGCCCACACTGTAGGCCCCACAGTTGAAGTCTTTCTTGTTGCTCGGGGCCACTGAACCCAATGTCAGTGTGATAGATGTCTTTGCAGTTTAAGGCCACAGCCCACCTAGTGAATAGGGGCAGCACTGTGCAGCCCATATAAAACATTACCACTTTCTCGGCATCCATTAACTGAGAGGACTAACTGCGAGCATGCCATCTTTGGGGCTTCAGATTTTGGGCGTCGGTCTGGCTGTTCTGGGATGGATTGGTAATATCCTAATCTGCATGCTTCCTATGTGGAAGGTGTCCGCTTTCATTGGGAACAATATTGTGGTCGCTCAAACTATTTGGGAGGGTCTATGGATGACTTGTGTAGTTCAGAGCACGGGTCAAATGCAATGCAAAGTTTATGATTCTCTCCTAGCGCTACCTCCGGATCTCCAAGCTGCAAGAGCCATGGTTGTCATGGCCATCCTCTTTTCATTATTTGGTATATTGCTGTCAGTGGTTGGAGGCAAGTGCACTACATGTATTGGTGACAAAGGGACGAAAGCACGAGTAGCCATTTCAGCTGGGATTTTCTTCTTTTTGAGTGGAGCTCTGTGTCTGGTAACCGTATCTTTGCCAGCTAATACCATCATAAAGGACTTCTATAACCCCTTGGTGCCGGATGCCCAGAGGAGAGAGCTGGGGGCGTGTCTGTACGTAGGATGGGGCGCGTCAGGGCTGCTGCTGATCGGAGGGGCACTGCTTGGCTGCCAGTGTCCCACCAGAGAAGACAGATACAACGGACCCAAGTACTCGCCTAAATCAACCTCACCTGCAAAAGAGTTTGTGTGAAAGAAATGGAACTTTTGAATAGACATTTCTTAAACTAACTTGACTAACAGGTTTGGGTTTTTAGATTAAATGCATGCAAACTACACAGACTCATCTTTTTATTTGTGCAGCCCTGTTTAGTTTTGCGCTGTTTAGTTTTGCGCATGTTTTATTTCCATTGTCATATGTTTGATCTAATCTAAAAAATAAATAACATTAACCTAATGCCTAACATTGTTGTCTTTAAATGACATTTGTCATCTGTTCTTTTATTCTTATCAATTAAACAATAGTAATTATGACATAAAGCTGTGTTTCTCACACTATAGGACTTGACCTTAATGTGGGCTGGAGAAGAAGGTCAAAGTTTGCTTTTATATAAAACCGTGGCCTTCAAATATCATGGTATTGGTAAAACTGAATATTATTACTGATCTCAATATATTTTTTTTATATTATAAATGTTGACTCTATGCACCAAAGCAAGAAATGAAATGTAATCTAAAAATAAAAAAGTTTTGGTCAATGACCATCTGATTGTGGTATGCTTTTGTTTTCATTTTCGAAGTTGCTGCTCCTTGCATTTGCACCTCTACAAGGACATTGGTGTATGTTTTCCATTTGATTTGATTTCATAAGCTTGTATACTTAAAACATTTGATCATATTTGATAAAACGGTGTTCTGCATTCAGACTTATCGAGAAACCCTATATCCTACTTAAAGCTATATTTAAGTTTACATGAATCAGTTATCATCACTGTTTTCTCTCACTATCTACTATAGTCAGTCTGCAGCCTTGGACACAATAAAACATCTCCACTCCATTCAGCCTTTTATTTCACCTGTCTGATATTTTACATCTAAGAGAGAGCCCTTTTGTTTTATCTGTCTGGATGCTTAAATATGTCAATGAGGCAAAACCACTTTATAAGATTCAGGAGGTTCTCAGCGCCTAGACAGATGTTACTCCTATTTGGCCCAGAGTAAATAAATCACAATTCTTTCAGGGGAGTAACCTGCTCCTTAGCAACTAGCATACTGGGTCCACTGTAGTCTCCGGTCTGGTCCAGTTCAGACCTGATTTTGATTGTAAATTCCTGAACACAAGCGTGAGTGAGGGGGAGTGGTGGGCAGAGCACAGAAAATACTGGGCAAAGATATATAGGGTCTTCATCATTGTTTTTGTGAAGTTTGTGTGTATGTGAATGCAATCAATTAAAATAAGTAAATATGAATAATTAGTGGCAACCTTAAATACACAACACATGCATTACATATAAAACATTGTGTATCCTAAAGTAGCAAATGTGCAAACACAATTACATGATAGCCAAACAGAAAATGTTACTTTTTTGGAAAAGGTAATTATTTATACTGTTAAATCACAAGAAATTGGAAAAGAAAACATACAAGTTATGATTTTTTATTCGATCACTACAAAACATGGACAAAATATTTAAAATGACATTAAATGTGATCATGTTTCACAACAATAAAGGCCCATTAACTGTGAGTGTGGTTAATCAGTTCCAGTCAGCACTGATACATTAGACTTTCCTTGTTTTGGTTTTTAACAAAATCTCACAAACTTTGCATTTCATTCTAATTTAAGAGAATGACAAATGCCATATTATATAAGTGCATGTAAATATCTATGGCTTTGTGACATGTGTTAGTTTTGTTCATTGTTCATTGATTCATCCAATGTACACAAAATGTTATGTTATGTTTAAGTAAAACCAAGAACAACAATACAGAGAAACTGCAACAGTTAAAAATAAATTGTCCAGTGAAAAAAAACAAATATACTAGTCATTTTTAGTATTTTAATCTACATACAAAATTTAAAAATAAAAATGAATGGAATAAAAAAAATGCCTTAATCCTCAATGTGTTTATGAACTAAGATGATCATTTTGGCAGATTTATAACATTGTTCCTTCTCACATTCAATCAACACACATACAAAGAAACATTTGTAATGGCAGTATAGCTTACATTGAACCTACTTCAGAACAAGTTATAATTGACTGACTAGAACCTGGTGTATGCTAGCGCCATAGTTCTATATTGATCCCTCACTCACACATAGTCTGCATTAGAGTTGGAAATGCTCCTCGCTGGGATGAACTTGGCCGGCATGTACGGTCGGCCTTCTTTGGGAGGACAGTTGTTGCAGAGCAGGCCTCCACCAAGCAGTTGCAGTCCGGCCGCACCCCACCCAATATACAGTGATGCTCCCAGCTCCCTCCTCTGGGCCTGGGTCAGGATGGGGTTGTAAAAGTCTCTTATCACTGCATGGGCTGACCAGGAAACCGGAATAATGATCAGAAAAGCTGCGATGATAAAAATCACTCCAGATACTATGCACGTTTTGGCCTTTGACGCTTCATCCTCAATGCAGTTTGTACACTTGCCTCCAACTATGGCCGTGAGCACTCCAAAAATCCCAACTATTATTGATATTATCACCATTGCCCGAGCTGCTTGGAGATCCTGAGGCAGTGCTAGCAAAGAGTCATACACCTTACATTGCATCTGGCCAGTGCTTTGGACTACACAGGTCATCCACAAGCCTTCCCAAATAACTTGAGCAGTTACGATGTTAGCCCCAACGAAAGCAGTCACCCGCCACATAGGCATAGCACAGGTGATGATCGTACCCAACCAGCCGATGAATGCAAGCAGGACACCCAAAATCTGGAGACCCTGAGAAGCCATTGTTGCACCCCTCTGGGATGGGACTGTGAAGACTTGTGGGTTTACAGCTTTAAAATGGTCTATTGGTTTTGCTAGTCTTATAAAAGTTGGACTGCCTCTCTTTCTGGTTAAGGGTGGAGTTTGGAACACAAAAGATAGAGACCTGATATCCAAAAGCTCCTAGTTTTTTTGTTTGGGGCATTGTTCTCAATGCGTATAGTCTTTGTTACCTCAAGCAATGCTCAGAGCAGGAACAATGGCATAAGTCCCACCTGTTATCTCACAAACAGAGGCTAGGCTGCAGACAAATACTGGACTTCACAGGGCTCATACATTCAAATGACAATGGTTGAGTGAAAGAATGGCTAAATAGCCATAAGGAACACTGTATGTAGTTAAATAATGTTTTGTCAGTAAATACGTCTGTAACCCAATTTTACACTTTGGTTTGCTGTGTAAATGCTACCAAACTACTTTTTTTATGTTTATCCCTATAATATTTTGTGCTATATTTAGACCTCCTTTTACATTTTTTTTTTTCAAGCGTTGGTTGTCTGATTTCCCCAGTAACAATTAATAAGTCTCTGTCATTGGTTTCAAAGATATAGACTTACAAATATTATGGCCATAGAATCCCTCACTGCTCATTGTCCACAAGCAGCCGTTGTATTCATGTGACTCACTTTAACGTTGCCTATAGGCCCATGAACAGAAACCAGTTTTTCAGCTTGAGCAGTTTAATTTACTGCCACACCCAAACCTGCTAAACCAAAAACAAGAGACAATAGATGTGTCTTGGATGCCGTTGAAGTGGATTTTTAACGTGCCTGTGTCCCGCTGATATATAGTTTATTCCTGTTTTATTATGTCTAGTCATTACATGTACTTCTCTGACTATAACTACCAGCCCTACATCTGGATCCTACTATTCTGTAAAAATTATGAAACAAATCCAATTTTTAAGCATTTGTAAACAAAATATTTATTTATAGTGCAACATTTTAATCACAGACAATCATAAACACATTCAAAACAGTGATTTTGCAATGAGACAAAGAGCAACATACAAAATAGTAACATTAACAAACATTTAACATCTTACAGTTTCCCTTATTTAAAGAAAAAAACTTTGTGAATAATGACACATATTGTGAAGTTATGATGAAAACACAAAAACACAGTGGTGCATACAAAGCCTTAAATCTCCCATTAGGTGTGGTTCCTTTGTTAACCGCTCATTTCTAAACCTTTCTCACGTGAGGTTTTTCATTTTGCCTTACAACACACCACAGTTGACCATTAATCAAACCCGGTTAGCACCGTTCTGTCCATTTAAACAGCTAAATTATTTACACATAATCCTTTGAAGACGGTGCTGATGCCTCCGATTTTGCAGCCTTATACCTAGCTGAGTAAGGCCCATCATCCTTTTTGGGACATCCGCAACAGAGCATCCCACCTCCAATCAGCAGGAGTGCAGATGCCCCCCATCCGATGTAGAGGGCCGCACCTAGCTCTCTCTTCTGAGCATCGACCATCATAGGGTTATAGAAGTCCCTGATAATGGTATGGGCCGTCCAGCACACAGGAATGAGACACAGGACCCCTGCAGCGATGAAAACAACCCCCGCAGCAATTCCAACTTTGGCTTTTGACTGCTTGTCTTCCACACAGTTAGTGCACTGGCCCCCGGCAACAGCAAGCAGAATTCCCATGACTCCAACCACAATGGCAACAATGGTGAGAGCTCGAGCTGCTTGCAGATCAGAGCTTAAGGCCAGCATAGAATCATAGACTTTACATTGCATTTGACCAGTACTTTGGACAACGCAATTCATCCAGACGCCCTCCCAGATCGTCTGTGAGGTGACAATGCTGCTCCCAATGAAGGCAGTGACTTTCCACATGGGGAGAGCACAGACGATGATAACGCCAATCCATCCTATGACTCCCAGAGCAGCACCCAACATCTGTAGACCCGTGGACACCATGTTTGTTCAGACAAAGTTGGTGTAAAAGTTCTTCAAAAATAGATTTGTGGAGAGTCTCAGTCTTTGCTGCAGTCAGGTGAGTTTGTCTTTGAGTAAGGACACAAAGGAGCAGGTGGATATGATCTCCCCTGTGAAAAGGGGAGGAGCTAAAAAAAAAAAAAAAAACAACAGACAAAACAATCCGCTGGGACCTGCTGGTCACACCCTCAGATGCACCTCCTGTGGTGTATCTTACCATCCCCCACCTGTATACAAAATGGGAAAACACCATTCTCTCTGTATGTAAATAAATAAAATAATAAAACATTATTGGCATTTTAAATGAATAGACCTGCCCACAAATACCCATTTTTTTGGTTTCTTAGCTCCATACACATTTGGTTATCTATTTATTTATTTATTTTTGATGAAATAGAGCTGGATTTATCTCATCTATTATTGCAAAGTTAATGACTATTATTTTTTCACATATTTTTTGCCTGTGCTTTATTTTATAATAGTGTCATGCTGTATTCATTCTATTTAATCAGTATGAATTACTTTTAATGATTCTTAAAGAGAAGTCCTCATAGTTCTGCATTCACAAAAAGTTTCCATTCCTCGTCTCAAGTTTCACCTTAAGTAACAGGAAGTCGACATAAATATATTTTAAATGACAATGGCTGTGTTTGGGAAGCCTCCATGACCAAATATGGGCTTCTGGTTAGTAATGTCACATGATGATGTCACAGGGACGGGGACAGGTGTCTCTTTTCATATGGCATAAATACTGATGTTTATTTGTTTGTTGACAATGACTCACTGGTCCTACATATTTGATGTTGGTAATAGTACTGTTGGAAAAGTTGTTTTATCAATTTGAATGTTCATAATGTTTTAGAAATTCTTTAAATGACTAAATAAATACCAAGTCCATTTAGGTCATTTGGAGAACATTATTGTTGTCATAAATCCATATCCAATAATTGATAGAGTGACCACTTCATAATGGAGAAGAGGAAGGAGCATGTTATTGAATGTGGTGGAACAGACTCGATGATGACTGAAATAATACTGTATGAATTTCAGCTTTTAACAGAGAGAAACTGGAATAGCAATAATTAGTGCAAACATATTACAAGATAGCTAGTAATTTCACTTTTGAAACAATTCATGTGGTATCAATGAAAAAGTGGAACATTTTCTAAATAAGTGGGGTGGGCAGGGGCTAAATTGCTGTTTTGACCTATAGCAAAAGAGGGTCAGGCGGTCACCCTAATCACAGACCCTCTCACGCATAACACCCATTCATGTGAATCTTAGCAGTCAACAATTATTTTTGATATTTCGTTGGACAGATGATTTTTTGCATGTAAAATTTAAAGTTAAGACACTTAAAAAAACGAAAAGCACCAGTGAGATTGAAATATAGTTCATTGGGGACCTCTTTGCCACAGTCACAAAAGGCTAATTGTTTAGTGAATGAACACAGACTTTGTTCATGTAGTTCACAGGAAAAGTATCAGAGGGTTGGATACAACATGGGGTCATTTTCAGTTCAGTTGGTGTGTGTGTGTGTGGGGGTGTGTGTGTGTGTGTGTAGGGGTGTGTGTGTGTGTGTGTAGGTGTGTGTGTAGGGGTGTGTGGGGGGGTGTGTGGGGGTGTGTGTGTGTGTGTGTGTGTAGGGGTGTGTGTGGGGGTGTGTGGGGTGTGTGTGTGTGTGTGTGTGTGTGTAGGGGTGGGGGGGGGGGGTGTGTGTGTGGGGGTGTACGTGTGTGTGTAGGTGTGTGTGTGTGAGGATTTTGCAGCCCTTTCTGGAATCAAAGAAAAACCTCTAAAGTTGAAGCTCTGTCCATTAGAGGGCAGTGGGCATGTTTCAGTTGCACTACTAAGGTGTGCCCTGGATTTGAAAGTTGAGAGAGTTCCTGGGACACACACAGCTCTTCCATTGATACTGTGGCCCAGGAGGTGTGGTGATTGCATATTTAGGTCAAAATGAATGAATGACACAAGAGATGATGAAATTTGTTTTCACGTATTTGCTCTAGGTAGTTTTTTTTTTTTTTTTTTTTTTACCAGTAGCACGTACTGTAAAATATGACTCAGCATCAATGCACACACTTTACATACACGCATTTAAGTTGTCTTCTCTCAACATTTATGAAAAATCATTTGGAGCACAATTAGAAAACAACATGAGATCTTGGCCACAGACTGTGCACGGTTGTCTCAGAAATGTCGTACTTAAATGTGATACATCGGAAAGACTCAATTCTTGATACAAATTCAGAAACCACAATTATAGTAATATATATATATATATATATATATATATATATATATATATATATATATATATATATATATATATATATATATATATATATATATATATATATATATATGTCCTTTTTTAAAGACCTACAGCATTTGAACACCACAGAATATGAATGTCAACTAATTTCTTTACCCCATATCCAAAAGAATATAAAGCTGAGACTGTTTAAAACCATCTGTTACAACTAAACTGTCTGTCCATACAGTTCACAGAAACCATTTTAAAGAGACTTCTAAGGATTTATCACAAACTAAATTAGTATTTTTCATAAGCAGCGCCCTCCTGTGGAGAATGAGCTAACAAACCGTGAAAACGGAAATCCCCATGTAAAGTGGAAAGTCAGTGATGGGTTAATGTAGTGAAGAGTCTGTGGTGATACTGTTGCTCAAACAGAAAGAGCAGTTAAACACGGGTAGATCCTGGTTTATGAGGTCAACAGTATCAATGACACAGAGACTGACCTGCTCCTTTTCTACTGGAGAATATTAGTAAACGTGCAAAACAGAGAGAACCATTATAATTGTGTCTTAAAAGAAGGATAAATAAGAAAATGACACAGACATTACAGCATGCAGGATTTTTGCAATACTGCTCAAAGTTACACAACAGAAAATAAAAAGTACAAAATCATTATGTGGACTGCCTGGACTGCTGCATGTGAGTTTCAGCTACCCTTTTTTTTGGTGGTGACATTCCTGATTGTCTTAAAACCTATCCTTAAAATCCTTAAAATCCTACCTTCATTGGACTTGGTCTCTCGATATCAGTACTTCCACTTTGGAGCCATAATTTACACTTTTATGACATCTGGATTTAGATTACTTCTGGCTTGGTTGTAATCTACAGTTTCCCAATCTGATAAACCTTCACTCAATCATAGAAACTAGGTAATGACACAATACATTACTTATTGCCACATTTCATTTTAGGTCATGTTAAGCAGTAGTAGCCTGTAGGAAGAATTGATACTGTATTTACCTGCACCACAGTCTGTCCACACCTCTGAACAAACAAGGAAAGAGATAATCCTGCTCTCACCGAAACTCAATTATCAATGCTTATGTGAGATTAAGTCATCAACACTGATGTGTCTGAGAAATGTAATGCCAGAGAAATAGTATTAAAGATATCAACTACAAAGACTACTGGTGCGATGTAAAATCTATAAGGTTCAGGTACAAAAGGTTTACTATTGGAAATGTGTGATTGACTTTGTCATACGAAGAAGGGTTATATTATTTTATTGGTCTCAAAGTTATAATTTACGTTGGGGATATGGCACAGGTATTTGCATGGGATCACCATTTAATTTGATGATGATGATGATGATATATGATACTGCAACCAAGTCCCATTGAGCTGATCCAGTTGTGTAATGGGGTGCTACCAATTTGAAATAATTCAATTAAAAGATATCAATGACATTTGTGCATTTAAGGAAGATATTTCATGCAGGCCTTATTTAAATTATGAACTGAATTTAAAGGTGCACCATCTAATGGTCTGCGACCTGTTGGTCTCCATGGGGATGTAATTGGTTTGCCTGGAATGTTCCACAGTATAGCATTGAACTTGTCAACTCTGGAAGTTGCTTTAGCACTGCCATCGTCATTCAGGTTGTATTATTTTGCTGATTGACAGCAAATAATTATAGCGTTATGGTAATCCTACTTGTACAGTGTGAACACACATAGAACTATGTATTTGCCAAACATTCATGCAGAGGTTAAAGAGGCGGCTGTAAAAACACAGTCATATCAGTCTTATGGCTACTGCAGCTACTCAGAAGGTAACTTAAACATAATCCCACCTTGATTTATGACCATCAAGCATTGCGGCAGTTTAGTTGTATTTTGACTTGTTTGGTGCCAAATGAAGTCCAAAGCCGCAATAAAACAGAGGCAAGTGGCGGGTCAGTGCCACCCACAGAAAGTGCGGGGTCGGCCAAGTGCAAAGCACGGCCCACGAGGGCCGTTCGATGCCGCTTGCGGCTTTAATTTTTATTAGGCCCGAGCCCATACAATGATGAGTGCATGGGCGAAATTCATTGTACCTCATCTAGACAAGTGGGGCATCAAAAGTTATCCAATTTATGATGATGCCTATCACGGTTTCCGTGCGCTGAAGCCGCAAATTCCATCGGAATTTTTGCAATTTTTGAATTTCAAAATTTGCTCCCGTTTGCGCATACAAAGTCCGATTTGGCTCAAATTTGAATCACTTGTAAAACTTTTTGGCCTAAAGCTACTCATTATGAAAGAAACTCAACTGGCATGATAGCGCCCCCTACAGAACATCTGGTATAATTGTATGGAGGTCAAAAAATTTTGTTTTCTGAAATGTTACCACATCTGACACAAAATTTCATTGGGTCATCCCCGTCAAGAAAGTCAATCAGATCCATTCCATTTCATGCACCGTGTTGCCATGGCAATGTGCCAAAATGCCAATGTTACCCTAATGGGAATGCTCCCAAATTTTCCCATTCATCTGAAAAATATTAGTTTAATGAAATATAGTGAAATTTGGCACCTTGCCTCTTCATGTCTTCCTGATCAAAAAAGTCAATGGCACCTATGTCGTATTTTTCACTGGGTTGCCATGGCGATGTGTGAAAGTGCCCATGTTATCCTAATGGGAAAATTTCAAAATTTTCATACATTTCAAAGTCTTATAATGACTTATTACCGTCAACAATGAACATAAAATTTGGCACAGTGATCCTTCAGGTCGTCCCCGTCAAAAAAGTCTGGGGGCCAAGTTTGTATTTTGCACAGTGTTGTCATGGCGATGCCTGGAAAACCCATGTGTTTGCATTTTGTGCATCAGCGCTTCCAATGTCTTTTGACTTGTTGGGTGACAAGTGCAGCCAACGGCGCAATAAAACAGAGGCAAGTGGCACGTTAGCACCACTCACAGGGAGTGCCGGGTCAGCCTTTTGATGCCGCTTGCGGCTTTAATTTTTTTTTTTTTTTTTTTTTTTTTTACATTTTTACATGTTTTCTGATGTATCTTTCCAGATAGCTTGCTTCTCACTCCTTGCTGTTGAATTGCTGACAAGATAGATTGATAATGTTAAAATACACTGTTTTGCATCACAGATAGCAACAGACTGAACATATGGCAGAAAGGAACTGAGCACAGCCCAGCCTATCCATAAAAGTTGTTTTTAGCTTTTAGTTAATCATTAACATCATAAGCTTAATGCACCATGACTCAAATGAAGGCAGTTTACCAATTCAATGTTTTGCCAGAACTTTCAAAACTATTCAAAAACAGTAGCAACAGCAACTTCATTTCACCTTTTAGTTCATACATGTACAAAAAAAGCCTGTTTTTTATGTTGTGTGACATGCGCGTGGTCACCCATCAACTATAACACGCATTTCCTTGGACACTCATTACCTCCTCACAGCAATAAAGTAGACACACCCCGCACGACCATGGGTAAAGGGTCAATCCATAAAATTACTCTTTATTTAAAAAATACATTGTGGTCCTCCCTTTCTCTCTCACACACACGTAGGAGCATCCAATCTGATTGGATGAATTTACCAAATGATGTCACTCCGCAGGTGGGCTTGACCGTTGAGCAATAAAACAATAAGTAGATAAGGTTGATCGGGCAAGAGAAAATATCACAGTCAATGTGCACAAGAACACATTTTTTGTGACGGAAAATTGAAGACAAGACAGGACTTTTTGGAGTTCTCAGCAAAGGACAAGACACCGCAGCCAACAGCCACTGCAAAATTGTGAGATTTTGGAGTTGATTTTCCAGAAGGTTGTTATATTTTTCCAGAGAAACAATGGTGTCTTTAGCTCTTGAAATTGTTGGTGTCACTTTGTCCACTCTGGGATGGATTTTGAGTATTGTTTGTTGCGCCCTGCCTATGTGGAGGGTTTCTGCATTCATTGGCGCCAACATTGTGACCGCTCAAGTTTACTGGGAAGGCCTATGGATGAGCTGTGTGTTCCAGAGCACGGGGCAAATGCAGTGTAAAGTATATGACTCTATGCTCGCTCTGCCTCAAGACCTCCAAGCTGCCCGAGCGCTTACCGTAGTCTCTATAATCATTGGAATCCTTGCACTTCTGATCGCAACTGTGGGGGCCAAGTGCACCAATTGTATCCCAGACGAAGGGGTGAAAGCTCGGGTCATGGCTTCCTCGGGAGGGGCCTTCATAACAGCATCTCTCGCTTTGCTTGTTCCAGTGTCTTGGTCTGCAAATACAATTGTGGTTGAGTTTTACAGTCCCATAATCCCGTCTGGACAGAAGATGGAGATCGGGGTAGCGTTGTACCTTGGATGGGCTGCTGCCGCTCTGCTCATGATCGGAGGGTGTATCCTTTGCTGTAGTTGCCCCCCACAAGAAGAAAAGACCTTCAAGTACAGCATTCCCCCTCAAAGTCGAGTGGCGTATTCGGCCGCACCAAGATCAGTGGCTCAGAGCTCATATAACAGGAAGGATTATGTCTGAAAGGGAGGACATCTGTACATGCTGAAAATACACCAGAAAATTGTGACCACCTTTCTATTGTTATCTATCTATAGTGGTCAAACCTGAAACTACATTTTGGTAACTAATTTCTTAACCACAACCATCACTCATCTTTTGGATACTTCACCTGTTCCCCACTGTTGAAGGCTGATAACTACAGACCATGGAAGACCAGAAGCTGCAGTTTTGGCAATTTGTATATTTGTTGTCTGAAATATCTTGGAAACCTGCGATTCACCATGACCACAGTGGTCACATGATATGCCTGATTAATCAGCTGTGATGCTCTCAGATGTCGTGAAAAACAAAAGGCAGTGACTGTTTACAATTACCCCTGGTTAAAAGCACTGGCAGTAGCTTAAGACCAGTTTGGTAAGATACATTTGAAAGACTTTGTTTTGGAACACTGTTCCAGATTTATATTTATTATGTTCTGATCACTGTATATAGATTATGTACTGATCACTGTATATAGATACAATTATAGTTACATTTTAATATACTTTTTTCTTTTGTTAAAGCGATTTCTATATATCAATTTGTTGACTCCACATGCTGTCTTCTTTCCTGGTCCTGTGACAAGGATTACAAAGTCCAAACTGAGTCACACATTAGAAATATTACATAACTTTGTGAAATGGGGGTCCAGTGAAATGGCTGACTTGTATATGAAAGGACTAAAGTAAATGTATTGCCTGTATTTGGTTAAACATAATGCTTGTATGTAATGTAAATATGTCATTTTCTGTTTGATTGGATTTTATCTTATATTATAATAAACCTTTTTTTTTACTCTGTAGCCTTATCTTGTAATTACTCAGTACTAAAACACACTATTATCCGGTACATGTCAGTAGATTAGATAAGCATTGTGCAGTTTCTGTCAAAATTCACTGGTTACAGTCTACACACCCTGATACAGACGTTGTGCTTTTTTGAATAAAGGCAAATCTTCTAGGACAGACATTCAATCTACAGTACGTGGGTTTAGAACTCAACAAAGTTTTGCTTTATAAATTCTTTTTAAATACGCTGTGTATAAGTAGACATGGTCAGGAGTATAGCAGAAAAGTTTGGGTGTAAGTTCAAAACTAAATCTTGGGTGGCCTGGACTGTGTTTTCTATAAATGCACATTACAGCCTTTGCTAAAAGGCCCTGCCAGAAAAGTCACATATTGTACCTATAAAAAACTGTATTAAAGTAAATACAGTGAATAATAACATTAATGGTTGATTTTTTTTAATTTTTATTTTTATTTTTTTTAAAGGTGATTTATCAGTGTGGTATCTGTACTGCCATTTATTATCAGGTCCATGTGCTCCTTCCTCTCCCTTTTGAAGGGTCAAGACACATAGGTGACAAAGATCACAGGCTTACACTGAGATGCGTGCGACATCCTGAAATTAGGTCTTGGGACTTAAAGCCTGAAAAAGTAAGATGTGTTAAGGGACCGTCCTATAGTTCCATAGTGCTATACAGTATAAATATAGATGTTCTTTGTTTGTGGTCTTTCTCTTATTGGCTCAGAGAATACCTAGACCATTAGAGTTTGTCTTTTGGGTCATTTCCTGAATACATCCCATTCCGGACCACCAGGCTACTACTAAAGGTGAGCTACTGTTTGCAAATTAAACTACATCAGAAAACAGGATTTCTGTAACACTTCACCAGACTTTTTTTTTTAATAGTCTCTATTCAAACATTGAAGTATGTTTTTTTTTGTTTTTTTTTTTGTTTTTTTTTAATTCTAAATGAAATATGACACTTGAAAACAGCCCTATGATGTCAGTGTTTATTAAAGGTTTGTCTACAGTATGTGGACACGGTGAATTTCTGTTAAAGCTCTTTGTTTTGATTAAGCAATGCCATAGCCAGAGCTGAAATCCTGTTTGAAAACCACAGCAGGGAGGGTATCTGAGTGGAAGGCAAAGTCATCTATTACTTGTATACTCACCTTTCTTTTTACCTTTTTTTTTCTTCAGGTAGATCTTGACTCAGGTTTCACTGGTTATATCTGTTGCCTTTTAATCACAAATGGGATGTTTTGTACTTGTACTTATTAGTACTTTCTACTACAATGAACTTACCATTGAATAGTACATTTGCGTGACAATGTGAGGGTTAGCTCTTCTTCAGACTAATTTTCTTTTAAAGGCACCCATGTGTAACTTAACTTAGCCACTTGCTTCTCTCCATGGAGAAGTTATTGTTTTGCCTGGAATGTTCCACAGTATAGTATAAGCAGCAAGAAGCAAGTGACACCACAATGTCAAGTTACAGGTCAGATCTATGGAGAGGCAACCCAAATATAATAAGAATGCTTGTTGTTTTTTTCTCCATGGAGACATGCAGGTGGTGAATCCCCAACACAAAAGTTAGTCCACCTTTAATATTTGACTTCTCTTTTTCCAATAGCCATATAGAAGTAAGTTTTTTAATGCAGTTAAAGACAATGAGTTTCCATTCAATTAAATGACCTTTACTTACAAAAAGGGAACCCTTTTCTGTATTGTTCTGACATGATTACCCAGCAGTTTTTGCACTAACGTCCACTGTGGTGATTGTTTGGTCAAAGTCTTGTGCTGATACTTAGATGTTCCATGTCTGTGTACTGAAGGTGTCTCTTACTCATGTTTGCTTTAGGTGTAGGTCTTCTAGTTTCTCAGAGCTCTCAGATCATTTTTCCAAAAATGAAACCCCAACTGTCGAAACCAGAATGCCGGGAAGCACAGAATTTAAACAATGCACACGAGGTCCTATAGATTTGTATTGTCTTTGTGTTTGGACCAATAACATGGCTCCGAGGCCCACAGGGGGATTAAATTCAACCACTACTGTGAAGGCTCACCGTTAGGCCTGGGACAGATGGTCTTTTGACTCTTTTCATTTTGTATTGTTTGTGTTGCAACACTTTTTTGTGATTGTAAAAAGGAATATTAGTTTCATAACAATTTATTATAATGTGGCTGTTATGTCTTGAGAAAATTTATTATTTTAAGATATTTATCAGAATTGACATTACATTGCAATCTGGGGCTGATTGTAAAGGCACATTGTAAGGTATGTTGTTATACTCACAGAGTACTTACTTTCTATAGAGTGTGTAGCAATACAGTCAGAACCAAACCTCCACTGATGATAAATACAAGTTCTCAGTATTGACCTTATTTGGCCCGACTGACTTTTGCCTCTTTTTTATTTTTTAAATTAATTTATTTAAATGGAACAGTGCATATTCATGAACATATAAATGTAAATATGTCAGAATTAGCCCGAAGGCTGTTTTACATCTGTAGTCCCTGGCAGGTTACAGAGATAGAAACAACAAGAAGCTACAAGTTCATACAATAGACATAACAACAGATTGTCAATTACAATTCATAGGACAAACAGGGATGAAACAGCACAATGAAACACAATCGTAACATACAACACTGACATGTACATAGTAGCATAACATTAATGATCACTGTTCTGATTCCTTTTGAGCCCTCATTTCAGATTAATTTTAAATGTACTGAATGTCGTAGAGTCTCTTATTGCAGCTGGGATGTTGTTCCAGATTTCTGTACCCTTGACTGATAACACCTGCTGACTAAATGTAGGTATTACACAGTCACCTTTGGTAGAGGCTCTTGTTACTTTACCACTAGTACTGGTTTTGGCCATAATGAACTCACCCAAGGGTGATGGAGCAAGTCCATTTAAGACCGTATATACTGAACAGGCTAACTGAAATTTTCAAATATTTGCAAAACTTAAAATATTAAGTAAGTATGAGACAATGATGAAAAGATAAAGATAGCAATAATGCAACCTGAATGACGATGGTGGTGCCCAAGGCAAGTTCAGGAATAAGATAATTATGAAAAGCTCAGAACTTTCACATTTCACTCACTGAGCTGCAGAGGCTGCACTAGCACTGGTTCATGATTCGCTGCAGGTGCTGGGGTTTAGGTAGGAACAATTCAGATCAGAGAGAAGCATTTTAGGTTTAACCAACTGGATTTCAGCATTGAAACTAGCAACCCAAACGAGGCTTTTATATATATATATATATATATATATATATATATATATATATATATATATATATATATATATATATATATATATATATATATATATATATATATATATATATATATATATATATATATATATATATATATATATGCTTCAGTGCATTTAGGGGTGTGGTTCTGGTCGAGACAATCTCCGGAACTCCAAACTGAATGTCAGAATGGGAAAGAAAGGTGAAAAATGTTGCCTGGTCTGATGAGTCTCGATTTCTGTTGAGACATTCAAATGGTAGAGTCAGAATTTGGCGTAAACAGCATGAGAACATGGATCCATCATGCCTTGTTACCACTGTGCAGGCTGCTGGTGGTGTAATGGTGTGGGGGATGTTTTCTTGACACACTTTAGGTCCCTTAGTGCCAATTGGGCATCGTTTAAATGCCACGGGCTACCTGAACATTGTTTCTGACCATGTCCATCCCTTCATGACCACCATGTACCCATCCTCTGATGGCTACTTCCAGCAGGATAATGCACCATGTCATAAAGCTCCAATCATTTTAAATTGGTTTCTTGAACATGACAATGAGTTCACTGTACTAAAATGGCCCCCACAGTCACCAGATCTCAACCCGATAGAGCATCTTTGGGATGTGGTGGAACGGGAGCTTCGTGCCCTGGATGTGCATCCCACAAATCTCCATCAACTGCAAGATGCTATCCTATCAATATGGGCCAACATTTCTAAAGAATGAATCAGCACCTTGTTGAATCAATGTCACGTAGATTTAAGGCAGTTCTGAAGGCGAAAGGGGGTGAAACACCGTATTAGTATGGTGTCCCTAATAATCCTTCAGGTGGGGACGTGTGTGGCCCCCGGGCTGTAGTTTACCCATGTCTGAACTAGGTCATCATTGTAATTAAGAATAAATCCACACTTAAATTATTCAGTAAAAGCTGTACATGATTTCAACATCATATCTGAGGAGATAGGTCCTATTTATGTTGAAATACAAATCTTATACGTACCCCTTTAAGTCTTTCACAAATAAAACTATGACATTTACATTGCATCAGTGGGCAGAGTAGTAAGAGTAACTTTACTTTAAAATAATAGTACTCAAGTAGAAGTACAAAGTAGTGGTGCAATAAATTACTCAAGTAAGAGTAAAGGACTGCTTAAGTAAGAGTAACTGTTGAGACGAAACATCTGATTTACAATCTAAAGTGAATGTAACTAGACAAATAAAACATTAAATAATGCACAAAATATGGTCGTTTCAAAGGATAGAATCATATCTGGAGAGCTGCAAGAAACATAAATGTTCAAATCATTTCATACTGTCAACTTGTAACTTGTAAACTTACTCCCAGTGAGAAGAGGAACCAGCACATTAACTCAGGTAAGAATACTGTTACTTAAATAGAAATGTTACTCTAGTTATAATTAGATATTATCAAGTAATGTATTTTATGACTACCCTTAACCTCCAGTACCTCCTGTGCTTATATTTAATTCTTCTATCTTTATTTCTTTCATTTCATCTTATTGACAGTGACTTACAACTTAAGCATTGCAAACAGCATTGCCACTTCTACTACAATTGTTACTTCTACTATACTTTTGATATGTCTTCTTCATGTCCTGCCACGTTCAGTTAAATACTTAACTTGAGTGTATTGTGTTTTTCAGTCATCTCATTCATTACAATGCACCCCACTTCAAACTATAAACAAAACATTAAATATGGGCTACTATTCACTTTGTCTAATTTGTTTACTGACCACACTCTGGGCCTTTCCTCAGCTCTGTTCTGTGTGTGCTCAGGTGCTCATTTGCAATGACTCCTCCCCCCTCTCCTCCTCTCTCCCTTCCCCCTCCTTGCTGTTACTCCCTTGAGGTATAAAGCCGTTCCTATAGCATCATCTCTTAGAAAGATACGCCCTTGAACAGGTGCCACCACTCCACAGAACTGCCTGAACAAGACAGATTTGAAGAGCTCTTTTTGCCTTTAGAAGAATAAACCCTCACCAAAATGTCAATGGGAATGGAAATAGTTGGCATCGCACTGGGAGCCGTAGGCTTCATTCTAGCTATTGTGACTTGCGCCTTGCCAATGTGGAGGGTGACTGCTTTTATTGGCGCAAACATCGTCACATCGCAAACCATCTGGGAAGGCCTCTGGATGAACTGTGTGGTCCAAAGTACAGGTCAAATGCAGTGTAAGGTGTACGACTCCTTACTGGCTTTACCTCAAGAACTGCAGGCCTCCCGAGCTATGACTATCATTTCCATCATCTTGGGCATCCTTGGTATTATGATTTCAATCGTGGGAGCCAAATGCACCAACTGTATCGAAGACGAAGCCTCCAAAGCCAAAGTCATGATCATAGCTGGAATTTTCTTCATTTTGGGAGGACTTCTAGTGTTGATTCCTGTGTCTTGGACGGCCAGTGTGACCATCAGAGATTTCTACAACCCGGTATTGATAAGTGCTCAGAAGAGGGAACTGGGAGCGTCGCTGTACATCGGATGGGGTGCCGCTGCCTTGATGTTACTAGGAGGAGCCATGTTGTGCACCAGCTGTCCACCAAAAGAGCAGAAGTACAAGCCCCCCAGGATGGCCTACTCTGCCCCCCGAAGTAGCGGAGGGTACGACCGCAAAGATTATGTCTAAACCAATGAGTGTTATGTTAATTTTCCTTCATTATTTGCACACATTTGTTTCTTTCGTCTTTTTATTTTTATGTTAAATAATGCTGTTGAAAGGGGGAAAGCCCCAAAAGAGACTCCGATTTGAAGGGACCTTTGTAAATAGTGAATGTTTTTGTTTCAAATATAACATATCAAGCCGTTTTTATATTGATCCACCTTGTCCAACAAAAATTTTGCTTTTTTAATTTGTGGTTCTTACCTGGTGGTTCAGGACCAAAAGTGGTTCAAAGAGAACAGGAAATTGTATAACAGAACAAATGTGGGCCATAAATGTATGCAAATAATTGAAATTCTAATATTGTTATTGATATGTTCAACTCTTTCTACTTTGCGTGACATCTGTACCCTTGAATTCATCAAAAGGCCCTGAATTGTCTGTAACATCCACACCAGCTGAAACCCATTGCTTTAAGACTATAATGTACAGGCTCAGAGTCACCTCTATTCAAAAACCACCTGTCGCTATAATTAGCTTTTAGCTGAACGGTGTCAGCTTTCACTGAAACTGTACATTAAATTCAGCCCAGTATCTCTGACCAGGAAGTACCGTCTCTCAGTTTACATGGATTTGTTTGCCCGATTGTTTGAATGTGCGTGTGTGTGCATGTGTGTGTGTGTGCGCGTGGGTGTGGGGGTGGGTGTGTGTGTGTGTGTGTGTGAGTGTGAATTTGCGTATTATTTGCTTAGTAAGTTTCAACAAGGACTGAAACTGTAGATGCTTGCCTCAGGTGACATCTTTGTCCCTTTAATATCAGATTTTGAGCTCATCGGAGAAAGCAGGTTATGAATTACACGTTTTTTTTCCATGTGAAAATATTTTTGGTTTGATTTTGTTTTATATAATGTACAGAGTTTTTGTGACTGCTATAGGATGTATGCCTTTGTAGGAGGATGTTGAGGTCAATGTACCAAAACAAAAAAAACAATGTAATATATATTTTCTATAGATGCTGTTTTTATTGTGGACATAGTTTACAAAAAGACAAATGTGTAATAGACTGGTAATCAACATTTCAATAAAATGTAGATATAAAGTTATGTCTGTCTTTGATCATGTAACACTAATAACTAATACTAATAACAGCTAGCTTTTAACAAGATGAAGCAAGTTTATTTGTATAGGACAATTTGTACACAAAGTCATTCAAAGTGCTTTACAGAATAAGAAAGACATTAAAATCACAATACAACAAATCAAAACATAAATAATCATTATAAAATAAACATTACAAGAGAAGAGTGCAGAATAAAACACTTTCAGTCATATGCACAGCTAAACAGAACTGTTTTGAGCCTGGATTTAAACATGGTCAAAGTAGAATCCTGCCTCACATCTTCAGGAAGACTGTTTCAGGTTTTTAGCTGCATAGACTCACCATGTTTAGTCCTGACTCTGGGCACCAGCAGGAGGCCGGTCCCTGAAGTCCTCAGAGTGTGAGATGGTTCATATGGCACTAACATGTGGGACATGTACTTTGGTGCTAGGCCAAGGAGGGTTATACACAAGCATTAACTCATTTACTCATTGAAAGTTGTATTTGAAGTGATTCGCCCACGTTTGAACAATTTTATTTGCTTATTTTCAAGAAGCCAAATTGCTGATCAATCCCCGTTTTCACTGCTACCAGAATACACCCACTGCTCTGTACTTACTTTGTTCTCCAATTAAATTTTCTTAATTGATGATAGGTGTAAGATTTGGCAGCATGCAAAGTCTATACTGTTCCATTAACTGTCATTATTTATCCCGCCTCAAATGAGAGTGCAAATATTGCAATATAAAATGTGCAAATTACACATATAAACATAATAATCCCTGGGTGTCATAGATTATAACTATAGAGCAGACACAAGTACAATAGTTCTGCTTTGAAAAAAAAAAGGTGCATTTCAAAATTAGAATTATATCAGTGTATCAGTATTGAAAAAATATAAAGCAGTAGTAGTATTAATTAAATATGTATTGTGTATCTTATGACATATACCAGTACTAATTTTGCATCTGTTTTAGCATTTGCTTTATGTGGTCGATTGTAGCCTAACTTTACTCTTTTAGTATATCTCCATATAGCCTTATTATACCATTGACAACAAAGTCAGAAAACATTAGAGACAGCAGCTGGACATGTTGGGTTTTGTGTGGTGAGTTCAGACCACAGGTAAACCAGATCACACAGAAACACCTGAGGCAAAGCAACACTGAAACTCACACAAGACTAGACACAAGAAGTACAGAGAGGAACTGGGTAATTGAGGAGAGGAACAACTGGGCCAATGGTGAATGCCACAAGTTTGGAAAGTCACACCTGAAGTTCTGTAAAATGTGGAAAAAAGTTGAAGTAATTTGACATTTAATTCAGTGTAGACTTTTAAAATTCAACACTATAGAAAACCTGTGCCATTTTTAAAGGCCTAAAATTATTAGTTGATCTTTACACAATGAAGCTAAATCATTGTAATTTCCTTAGAACATATTCATTCAGAAACATGCCTTTTACTTGCAGCTTGTAGCAGTAAATCGTGGATAATCTTCTTTTTTATATTTGATTTGAAGTTAGAGTTGTCAGGGAACATTACACTTCTGTTATAAAAACACAAAGGACCATGCTAAGTAATGAATAGAGCAGTGTCAGTGAATGCAGCAGAATCACATCTGTAAAACATGTCAACACAGCTGCAGTGCATTGATTTTAATTATTTGTGTATAAAACAGAAGAAATTTTATCCTGTAAAAAGTGTTGAAGTTTCAAAAGTTTTGCCACCATGGAGCAGCTGGTTTGGACAAAGGTGTGGCAGAACTGATAATAATGAGAAGTTTTAGTTTTGACAACAAGGAGACTTGCTGTTACCAGTATAAACAACAAGGCAGCTTCTGGTAGTTACAAACAATTTGAAACAATAAACCATAACGAATTTAATGATCCTTGACTTTTGTGGAGAGCCATCTTTGTTACAAATATGTTTCAAATATTCAACTTAAAGTCCTAAACAAGATCCTCGCTCAAGATCTGGAGATGGGTAAAGTATTACTTAAAGTGTATAGGATAGGATAGGTTAAACTGCTCATCTCACATAGTTGCATCATTATATTAAAGACTTTACTTTTAAAAATTGTCATTTTGGTTAATTTAAACATTTACTTCTTGGTTGGACACAGGCAGCAGATGACATATGTTGAGGAAATTTCAGCAGTTACCAGCAACCATAATGTTAACAAGGGCCAAGGGTCTAGTTACAATTTGACAAATACACAACATCTTTATTTTGTTAAATGAAGGTTTATACTTTCAGAAAAATACCCTCCTGCACTTTAGGTATTCTGTTTTAGAACTCACAGATACTTCCTGTATTTTCCAACTTTTGGTTATTTACATTTCTGCCACTTAACTGATGTAAAATTATAATGAATATTTAGTACAGGTACTATCCCCCCAAAACAAGTCATAATTAGAAAAGCATACAAATCTGTCCAAAGCACTAACTGTTATTCTAAAATCTGTACAATAAAGTCTATCAATTACAAGGTCATTGAATGAATAAACATGTCTGGACACTATCACATTTTGCTTCCTGCTTCTGAAGAGTGCAGATGCAAACCTTGCTTGCTTCTGCTGCTTCCTTCTTTACTTACTTTTTTAATCATTTTACCTCTTCCAGTGCTTCCAGTGAAGATTTGTTTAGTTATGATTTTCTTTTAAGTAAACCAAGACTTTTAAACCATTTTTACATTTTTTAACTAAATTTCTGATGAGCCAGCGACATGTCTGGAGGAAGAAACCAAAGGAATTATTTGTGAAAACGTTGTCGGAACTATCAACAACAAATTAATGAGCTATAAGCATGGATATTTGTTTTAGAATCTTAAAAAGGACTTCACCGAACGCTCCTTGTGACTTCCAGTGGTAAGCAGCCTACAGTTACTTTTAGAGAAGACAGTGAAAAAACTGCTACTTTCAACTTAAACCTGAGTGATACGGTGTTTTTTCCAAAACATTGTAAAGACAAGAATGCCAAGCCAATGCAAAAGTGATAAGAGACAATGCTAATATAGTTACATCACCCAAAATACAGCTGACAAACAGATTTTTACCACTGTCACAGACTGATGTTGACGTTAACATACAAACAGAAAATTGATTTTTGTCACAAAACCAGAGTAACAAGTTGGCGGTGGTAGACATGCGATCTGTGCCAAACATCAAGGTCAGAGATACACTGCTGCTAGGAGACGGAGTTATCAGAGATGTGAGCCACAGAGGAATCCAAACTTGCTCTTACCCCAGTCACACTGTCTCTGAGATTACAAAATTCCTCCCAAAAGTTTTGTCAAAATACCAAGGAGCTAAACAGCTGATTGTGCACGTGGGTGCAGTTGACACTGGAATGAATCAGAATTAAATCTTGAAAAAGAATTTCATTATATTATTCGAGGAGCCTGATAAAATGGAGGTTAAGACATTCATCAGTGGACCTCTTCCTAGCATAGACAGAAGAAAGGTGAACAAATTTACCCGGCTGCTTCAGCTAAACACATGGCTGTTCAACGAATGTGCAGCCAGAGGACTGCACTACATTGAGAACTTTGATCTTTTCTGGAAACAAGAGGACTTGTTCAAGGGAAATGGCCCGCACCTGAGCAGAGGTGGAGTCAGAGCGTTGACGGATAACCTCCTCCACACTCTGAGGCACCAACCTGGACAGGGTCCTGGCCCCGTGAGAGAAAAAAGGAATGAGAGAACCATTCCTGCTGCACCAACTAGAGACCAAGCCAATGTGTCAGCACCACCAGCAGCACCACAACTACAACCACCATCTCCCCCAGCAAAGCAATCACCACCAGCAGCACAACCATCTCCCCCAGCGAAAGAGTCATCACTAGCACCACAACCATCTCCGCCAGCAAGGGATTCAGCAACACCACCAGAGGGCCTCTGCTGTCTCAGGACATACAGTCATGATAAAAATAATATCATGAATAATATCATTCTGAAGCTATATCTACAGTTACACCACGTAGAGTGATTAACAGAAGGACAGTTACACTGTCCAATCAGAGACATTTAGTTCACATTCCCTGTAAGAAGATAACATCCAGCCCTACTGAAAGTAATCTGAAACTTGCTGTGCTCAATGTCAGATCTTTATGTAACAAGTCCTTTTTAATTAATAATTTTATTTCTTCTTTTACTCTTGATTTTATGTTTTTAACTGAAACACGGCTCGACAAAAACACAGGTAATGCAATTCTAGTGGAGTCAACTCCACTCAACTTCAAATTTGAATCTGAAACACGACTTAACAAAAAAGGTGGTGGTGTGTGTGTGTGTGCGTTTTTTAGAGATAATGTAGTTACTCACTGTCGTAATGGCTGGTGCAAGGAACTCCACCTAGCTCCAGGCTGGGACGGGTGAGGGAGGGTGAGAGCACACCGGGAGACAACACAGGAGGCAGAAAATGGGTGCATCATGACACTCACAGATTGTCATTTGGGGTGTTTTCATCTTTTGAGCATGTTTCTTTTAAAATGGAGCTAAAACAATCCCCCTCCATACTCTACTTAGTCATATACAAACCTCCCCAGCACTGTCTGAGTTTTATTGATGATTTTACTGAGATGCTTTCAGTCATATGCACAGACTTTGATGGTTTAGTCATTACAGGTGATTTTAATGTACAAGTGGATAATGTGTTTGACAGAAACACTAAAGAGCTCAGTTCTGTCCTTGAAACCTTTGGTCTGACTCAGCATGTCAGCAAGCCACAACAGAGGACACACTCTGGACCTGCTCATTACAAAAGGAGTAAATATTTCAAATGTCAGTGTAGTGGATGTTGCTCTGTCTGATCATTTCTGTGTCTTTTTTGACCTGTCTGTTATTCCCAAACCAGCTGCTGGTCCTGCAGTTGTTTGAAGGAGACACATAAATGATAACATAGGTGCACTGTTCATGGAAATGATACACTTTGAAAATGCCTCATGTTCTAATGTTGATGATTTGGTGAACTCTGTAACTTCGAGTGTTTTGAATGTTCTGGACACCATTGCCCCGATGAAGGTTAAAATGGTTAAAGATAAGCAGAAAGCGCCATGGCGGAATGATGACTCGGTCAGGGCACAGAAAAGGGAGTGCCGGAGGGCCGAGCGGGAATGGCGCAAGTCAAAGCTCCAGGTTCATTATGAGATTTACAGAGAAAAGATGCACATGTACAACCACAGTTTATGTAGAACAAGGCAAAGGTATTTTTCTGACATTATTGGAAGTTGTAGTAACAACTCTCGTGTCCTGTTTGAAACAGTAAACAGATTAACAAACCCCGCAGCTCCACTGCCATTAGAACTAATTTCCACATCTAAGTGCAATGAGTTTAATGACAAGGTTCAGGGCATTAAAAAGCCATTAATTCCACGACGCAAATAACAACCTAGCACCCACCTAGATACTTAGAGCTGACTTACTTTGCACCTGTAACTGCCAAAACTGTCAAAGAGATCATCACCAGTCTGAGTTCATCTACATGCTGCCTCCATGTGTTACCTACTAAATTTCTAAAGTCTGTGCTCAACAGTTTTCTGTCACCTCTCACAATCTGGAACATTCCCAAGAGCTTTGAAAACTGTGGTTATCAAGCCTTTCCTAAAGAAGAGCAGTCTTGATACCTTGAATTGATACTGAACAATTACCAACCAATCTCAAATCTGCCGTTTCTAGGCAAAGTCCTTGAAAAGGTTGCTTACCGACAGCTTATTAACTTTCTCCAAATGAACAACTCCTTTGATGTTTTCAGGTTTTAGACCCCACCACAGCACTGAGACTGCTCTTATCAAGGTAACAAATGACATCCGCCTGAACACTGATGCAGGCAAAGTCTCAGTCTTGATCCTGTTAGATCTGAGTGCTGCTTCCTCTTACAGAGACTAGAGGACTGGATGGGCATCTGTGGTACGGCACTAAACTGGTTCAAGTTCTACCTAGAAAACAGGGAGTACTTTGTTGAAATTGGAAAATGTGTCTCAGATAAAATGTCCCTGACATATGGGGTGCCCCAGGGGCCAATCCTGGGACCCCTGTTGTTCACTCTCTACATGTTGCCATTAGGCCAGTTAATACGCAGCAAGAATGTGTCCTACCACAACTATGCAGATGACACTCAGATCTATGTCTCACTGGCAGCAGGTAAATATGGACCAGTGGATTCACTCTGCCACTGCATCCAACAGATCAGTGTGTGGATGCAAAATAACTTTCTGCAACTAAACTCAGACAAGACTGAAGTCATCATCTTTGGCCCACAGAAACATAGAGAAACTGTTAGCAGTCACCTCCAGTCTCTTTCTCTAAAACCTTCAAATCAGGCTAGAAATCTAGCGGTAATAATGGACTCAGACTTGAACTTTAACAGCCACATCAAATCAATAACATCTGCAGCTTTTTATCACCAAAAACATTGCAAAAATCAAAGGTATACTGTCAAAGCCAGACTTAGAGAGACTTATCGATGCATTTGTCTCCAGTAGGTTAGACTACTGTAACGGCCAGCTCACTGGCCTCTCCAAACGAGCCTTAACACAGCTGCAGTATATCCAGAACGCTGCTGCTCGGGTCCTGACTAGAACCAGGAAGTACGAGCACATAAGTCCTGTGCTCAGGTCTCTGCACTGGCTTCCTGTAGCTCAAAGAATAGACTTTAAAGCAGCTCTGCTTGTGTATAAGTCTCTCCATGGCCTAGGTCCAAAGTACATCTCCAAAATGTTAGTGCCACGTGAACCATCTCAATTTGAGGAGTTCAGTGACAGGCCTCCTGCTGGTGCCCAGACCAGGACTAAACATGTTGTTTTATGCAACTAAAACCTGGAACAGTCTTCCTGAAGATGTGAGACAGGCCACTACTTTGACAATGTTTAAATCCAGGCTCAAAACAATTCTGTTTAGCTGTGCGTATGACTGAAAGGTTTTTATTCTGCACTCTTCTGTTTTAATGTTAATTTTATGATGATTATTTCTGATTATTTATTATCATTATTATTATTATTTTATTTTTGAAAAGTGTTATTTTTGAATACACATGTATGACCTGAAGTTGGATTTTTTTTTACATTCACCATATAGATCAGTGGGTGGAGACAGGGGATAGGTGAAAATTTTCTAGCATTCAAGCGTCAAATGCAGGACAATGCAGGATTACTCATACGTGCCTGAATCTATCACAGTACAGCTTTGAGTAAGACGATGATGAGGGAATGTCGTTGTAACATGGTAAAAGCTCATAAAAGTCAATTTTTTAACATTATACATTTCCCTTTAAATGATCAATTATGTTTGCTTCTATTGAAAGCTATGCCAAAAATATAGCACTAGAAACTTGTCCATAATAAAAACTGCCCATTGCTCCTGTATAGACACACATGTCAGTGACAGCATTATCTGTGCGAGGGGAGGGAACACGTGAAGTTGACAGGTAGCAGATGTAACAAACATGATGGTGACCCGAACTGCAAAGTCCAACAGTTCATTTGGAGGTGCCAGAAGCAGCAACATGGTGAGGTTATCTGACATTTTTCTAACCCCTAATGACTGATGCTGGCCATAAAGTTGGGTAAAACTGATACAGTATCTCCACCACTGTAGCAGCAAGTGTCAGAAAATGAGCTGGAAATGAATAACAGAAGATACACCACACACACACACACACACACACACACACACCTCAATAGACGCAGACAGCACAGCAAATGAAGAGTGCACTTACTTATGATCCCAGTGCACTAAATTGTGGAGCCCACAGAGGTGCATTCAAGAGCAGCAGGGGAAAACAGACATCCCCACTACATAAATATGGACTGGTCTCACTCTGTACACCTGATTCCTAACTGTCGGGGCCACCTGCTGGACTCCGGAGGAGGTGGTCAAGGAAGATAATAGACAAAGCCCTCATCCACTACAGGACACCTGCTGATGCTGCTGGAGGCCCCATATTATGAACATTTAAACCAAATGGGACCAATAAAACATGTTTATCCAACCATGATAAAGCCCAATATACCACCCAATATATCTAAAAAACATCTCGCATTATTACAAAGGTGTGTGGTGTTTTAAACTTTTCTGCCCTCAAATATAATATGATTCTCTTTATTAATCCAAAGATTTCTGTTTAGAAAGCTGCTCTATTTAAACGTTAGACATTCTGTCAAAATGTGTTAAAACATTGTCTTTTTACATAATTTATTTTACATTTCTATTTAAATAACTAAAAATTTGATTCATTTAAAAGATTTTTATCTTACCAGTTCTAAATAATATTGCCAAAGACCATTTATAATGTTAATCAATAAAACTGTATTAGTTTTTCTCAATAAAAAAAAAAGATATCTCATCACGACTGTGGCACTGAAAAACTAATTTCTTTTACAGTTCACTCTTTATAGATAATAGTATACCATGTTGTTATTTCAAACCGAAACATTACAATTATATATAACAAAATAGCTACATAGTATATATCATTATGCACAAACATAATTAACAATATATACATAAACATCACTAACCATTAATTAAAAAACACACATTTTTATTTTCATCATTCATTTGGGGATTTTGAACTACTCTTAGTCTGACCCATCAACTAAAACCTGCCCCTCACAACATAGCTTCTCCTCATCATCAAACTTCTCCACCGTGATAAGATGGTGGTTCGAGGAGGAGGTAAGGAATAGACAGAGAGAGAGAGAGAGAGAGAGAGAGAGAGAGAGAGAGAGAGAGAGATTAACATTAACATTAACATTAACATATTCTCACATTCACTCTCTTCAAAGGAGTTAAAGAAGCTATTTTTGTTAGGAAAGAGAATCCTTCCTTAAACAGAAATGGGGCCTGAGACATAATCTCTCCCCCATCTACAACTCCATCCTCAGACCCAGAACAATGAGAACAATCGCAGGGTCGTTAAGGCTGAATAGGGTCGTTTCAGCTGAAACTGGAGACAACAGCTGTTTACAGTTTCAGTGTAGTTAGCCCCTCCCCTCAGACAGATTTAAAGGCAGTGGCCACCAGCATCTGACCAGAACTGAAGAAGAGACTTGGATGAGCAGAGAAAGGTCTTCACTCCTACAAGATTTGTCCAGTTGACAGATTTAACTTCGTTGTTTGCTCTGGACCTGGACGACTGAGGGTCTACACAGACATAATACACCTTTAAAACCAGCCATAACATTGTAAATGAGCAGAAGAAGAAGAAGAAGAAGCGGTGACACTTTATGATAACGACATTTGTCTTAACAGAGCAGAGGAACTGATATTTGATCATGGATGATTCAGACGTAGTAACGGCTCAATGAAGAGTCAGGGTCATGGCTTTAAGTCTTTACTCAGTTTGAACCATTCTTTAAAAAATATTTGTTCAATAAACATAAAAACTTGAAAATTTAAAATGTAAATTATGTTTTTTGTGGTGCTGTTTTCTTCATAATGTCCAGTGTTTGTGTTATTGTTAAATGAAACATTTTGGTTTGGTTACATTTATTTCAAACATTAAGACAAAGATAAAAAATCACATGTTCATTTGTCCAACAGTATCTTCATATCAGATAAGAAATTGCCGCTGTCACATTGGAGATAAATGTTTTGGTCCCATTTTCTCTCTGCAGGGGGCGCCGCTGGAGAGACATTTTCAAACATATAAGTTTAATTCACATCATTATGTCCAGTTCATCAAAATCAAAAATGCTGTTATGTGTCTGTTTCAATCGAACGATGTTTGTTTTGGAATTTTATGTTTTCAAAATGGCCGTTAAGAGCTCGTCATGACCTCTGACCCTGACACTTATGTAAATTATTTAAATAACTTTTGACACCCCCCCCCCCCCCCCCTCCCCGAACCGCCACCTTAACGTGGTGGAGGGGTTTGAGCACCCGAATGATCCTGGGAGCTATGTTGTCGGGGGCTGGTAGGGTCACCCATGGCAAACAGGTCCTGGGAGACGGGTCTGACTAAGAGCGGTTCAGAAGCCCCCCATGAAGAGAAAAAGAACAAGGCCAGTTACGTCGCCCGGACTGGTGTTACCGGGGCCCCACCCTGGAGCCAGGCCTGGGGTGGGTGCTCGGCAGCAAGCGCCTGGTGGCCCAGCCCTGGTCGGGCCCAGCCCGAAGGAACGACGTGGGGCCGTCCTCCCGTGGACCCACCATCTGCGGGAGGAGCCATGTGGGGCGGGTGCAGAGAGATCCGGGCGGCAGTCGAAGGCGGGGACCTCGACGACCGGATCTCCGGACATGGAGACTAGCTCTGGGGACGTGGAATGTCACCTCGCTGGGGGGGAAGGAGCCTGAGCTTGTGCGGGAGGTTGAGCGTTACCGGCTAAATATAGTCAGCCTCACCTCCACGCACAGCTTGGGCTCTGGAACCCAACTTCTTGAGAGGGGTTGGACTCTCCATTTCTCTGGCGTTGCCCGCGGGGAGCGGCGGCGAGCTGGTGTGGGCTTGCTCATTGCCCCACAGCTCAACCGCTGCGTGTTGGGGTTCACTCCGGTGAACGAGAGGGTCGCGTCCCTGCGCCTTCGGGTCGTGGACAGGTCTCTCACTGTTGTGTCGGCCTACGGGCCAAACAGCAGTGCAGAGTACTGCTGTTTGGCAGCAGCAGAGTCCCTGGGAGGGGTACTAGACAGTGCACCAACCGGGGACTCCGTTGTTCTCCTGGGGGACTTCAACGCCCATGTGGGTAACGACAGTGACACTTGGAGGGGCGTGATTGGGAGGAACGGCCTCCCCGATCTGAACCCGAGCGGTGTTTTGTTATTGGACTTCTGTGCTAGTCGTCACAGCTTGTCCATAACAAACACTATGTTCGAGCACAAGGGTGTCCATCGGTGCACGTGGCACCAGGACACTCTAGGTTGGAGGTCAATGATCGACTTTGTTGTCGTGTCATTTGACCTCCGACCGCGAGGAGGAAGCCGGACAGACCTGGCAGGCCCAAGCGCATTGTGAGGGTCTGCTGGGAACGTTCTGGCGGAGCCCTCTGTCAGGGGGGTCTTCAACTCCCACCTCCGGGAAGAGCTTCTCCCTGATCCCGGGGGGAGGTTGGAGACATGAACTCCGAGTGGGCCATGTTCTCCACCTCTATTGTCAATGCGGCTGCTCGTAGCTGTGGTCGTAAGGTCTGTGGTGCTTGTCGCGGCAGCAATCCCCGAACTCGGTGGTGGACACCAGAAGTAAGGGATGCCGTCAAGCTGAAGAAGGAGTCCTATCGAGCCTTGTTGGCTCGTGGGACTCTTGAGGCAGCTGATGAGTACTCGCGGACCAAGCGTGCCGTGGCTCGGGCAGTCACAGAGGCAAAACTCGGGGTTGGGAGGAGTTCGGGGAGGCCATGGAGGAGGACTATCGGACGGCCTCAAAGAGATTCTGGCAACCGTCCGACGCCTCAGGAGGGGGAAGCAGTGCTTCACCAACACTGTTTACAGTGCGGGTGGAGAGCTGCTGACCTCGATTGGGGATGTTGTCGGGCGGTGGAAGGAATACTTTGAGGATCTCCTCAATCCCACTGTCACGTCTTCCGAGGAGAAAGCAGAAACTGGAGACCCAGAGGCGGACTCGTCCATCACCCTGGCTGAAGTCACTGAGGTGGTTGGCAAGCTCCTTGGTGGCAAGGCTCCGGGGGTGGACGAGATCCGTCCTGAGTACCTCAAGTCTCTGGATGTTGTGGGGCTGTCTTGGCTGACACGTCTCTGCAACATCGCGTGGCGGTCGGGGACAGTACCTGTGGAATGGCAGACCGGGGTGGTGGTCCCTCTGTATAAGAAGGGGGACCGGAGGGTGTGTGCCAATTACAGGGGAATCACACTCCTCGGCCTTCCCAGTAAGGTCTATTCCAGGGTACTGGAGAGGAGAATCCGACCGATAGTCGAACCTCGGATTCAGGAGGAGCAGTGTGGTTTTTGTCCTGGTCGTGGAACACTGGACCAGCTCTATACTCTCCATCGGGTCCTTGAGGGCTCATGGGAGTATGCCCAACCAGTCCACATGTGTTTTGTGGATCTGGAGAAGGCATTCGACCGTGTCCCTCGTGGTGTCCTTTGGGGGGTGCTCTGAGAGTATGGGGTCCGGGGCTCTTTGCTAAGGGCTGTCCGGTCCCTGTATGACTGGAGCAGGAGCTGTGTTCGCATTGCTGGCAGTAAGTCAGACCTGTTCCCGGTGCATGTTGGACTCCGCCAGGGCTGCCCTTTGTCACCGGTTCTGTTCATTATATTTATGGACAGAATTTCTAGGCGCAGCCAGGGACTGGAGGGGGCCTGGTTTGGGAACCACAGGATTTCATCTCTGCTGTTTGCAGATGATGTTGTCCTGATGGCTTCTTCGAGCCAGGACCTGCAGCAGGCACTGGGGCGGTTTGCAGCCGAGTGTGAAGTGGCTGGGATGAGAATCAGCTCCTCCAAATCCGAGGCCATGGTTCTAGACCGGAAAAAGGTGATTTGCTCTCTCTGGGTGGGTGGTGAGTCTCTGCCTCAAGTGGAGGAGTTCAAGTATCTCGGGGTCTTCTTCACAAGTGAGGGAAGGATGGAGCGGGAGATTGACAGGCGGATTGGTGCAGCGTCTGCAGTGATGCAGTCGCTGTATCGGTCCGTTGTGGTAAAGAAGGAGCTGAGCCGGAAGGCGAAGCTCTCGATTTACCGGTCAATCTACGTTCCTACCCTCACCTATGGTCATGAGCTCTGGGTAATGACCGAAAGGACAAGATCGCGGATACAAGCAGCTGAAATGGTCTTCCTCCGCAGAGTGGCCGGGCGCACCCTTAGGGATAGGGTGAGGAGCTCAGTCACACGGGAGGAGCTCGGAGTAGAGCCGCTGCTCCTACAGGTTGAGAGGAACCAGCTGAGGTGGCTCGGGCATCTGCTCCGGATGCCTCCTGTACGCCTCCCTAGGGAGGTGTTCTGGGCATGTCCCACCGGGAGGAGGCCCCGGGAAGACCCAGGACACGCTGGAGGGACTATGTCTCTCGGCTGGCCTGGGAATGCCTTGGGGTCCCACCGGAGGAGCTGGAGGAGCGTGCCGGGGTGAGGGAAGTCTGGGAGTCCCTGCTTAGACTGCTGCCTCCGTGACCCGGCCCCGGATAAGCGGAAGAAAATGGATGGATGGATGGAACTTTTGACCCCAGATCTGTCCTGATGATGCTGCCTCAGTTTGGAGTCTGTCGGATAAAAACTGTAGGACGAGTTTGTGAAAATACAAGATCTTTGGAGATTTTGGACATTTGCGTTTGTTGATCCAAAATGGCCGCCTTTACATTGGCGATATGGTTTGGTGGTTTCTGTGTCGATGTTCCAAACGCAGACAACGTCTTCACTTGTACAACTTTTTGATTTTAGTTTCATTACAATATTTAATCCCAAAGGCAAAATTTCTCATGTCAAAACAAAAAAAATCTGCTCAAAATGCAGCAAAAAGCTGTGAATTCATGAATGTTACATGTTTTTTCTTTATTATTATGCATTTTATTGGTGCGACTTATACTCCAGAGCGACGTATAGTCCACAAAATACGGTAAAATCTGTCTCTCTCTGTACCTGCTGCTGTCAGACTCATTTTGGTCTTAAATGTTCATATTAATAGTTTATTAGTTCGTAGTTTATTTTTTAAGTTTAATTTTGTTTTAGTTTGGGTTTTGTTTGTTTTTTTTAGCTATTTTGAGTTGTTTGTTTTTTTTATTTGAGGGTTTTTTTTCATTATTTTGAGGGTTTTTAAAGTTATTTTTATCATATTTTTTATTTATTTTGAGTTTGTTTTTTTATTTTACTTTATTTATTTTTGTTATTTTTAGTTAAGTTTTTTTTTTTTTTTTATTCGTTATTTTGAGGGAGGGGGGTTTGGAGAAATGCTTGTACACCTGCTTTAAAGAAGTGGGATAAACTCCAAAAACGTGACTTTAGAAACCAAGAGAGGTGATTGGCGTTGTCATGTTCTTTTGATGACCCTTAACCTTCTTACATCAGTGTAGGTTGTGGGGATAGACCTCACAACATGCAAAAATAGCTACTGATTTGTAAACGGCAAACTTTTTTTTGTACACAATAAGTATTTCAAAGAGGTTTTTATGTACTGTTTCTTGCCTCTTCCTAGTTATATTCCTAGTGATATTCAATGAGCCAAGAATTTGACAGATGCCTTTAATATGCTTATTTCACTGCCACTAGAGTCTCAAATTCAGGTGAACTGGAAGGGGTGGTGAGTAAAAAAAGCTGTTCTAAGGACTTACCTTTGACTTATTCACACAAGTACCAACCTGGAAGAGAGAAACCAAATTATTTGGGTAAATTATCTGGCGTCCGCATATCACTGTTTAAAGTAAGAGGAGATGCATACACAGGGGCCCTTAGAAAACGTTCAGCTAAGAGGACCGTTTCACTGTTGATACTACAAAATTAGTTACCCAAGAGGTGAACGAACTTGGGATGTTTATAGTTACATGAGCGTGATGCAAGTTTTGGCAAGTATTTATAAAAACTGTAAAAATGTAACACCCCATGAGATAAAGTTTACATTTTATCCAGCAAAATGTCAATCTCAAAATGTCCAACACTTGTTATCATTTTCCATTACTTCTTGTCTGGCCTGGTTTGTGTACGTCATGCAGTGATCTCGTACGTCTCCTGATAATCTGCTTTATCAGAGCTTTGAGGCTTTATTTATGGCTTAATGAGAGGTCAAGCTATTTATAATAATAAATACAGTCCAGAAACTTGGAGGGTTTTGTGAAAGAGGAGAAAACAGCTAATTGGACAGAAATACTTGTGTGATGTGTGAAATTGTTCTTCTTCGTAAACATAATAATCGGTGTAATGAAAAGGGCACTCTGGGATGGACAGTCTGTTTACCTCAACAGGAAGCTTTTGATATACACATTCCCTCCACATATGTTTTTACACTGATTGAGATACTGTGGCCTTAGATTCAACCTTGCTCAGCCTTTTGTTTGCAGGATGCAGACTAGAGTATCCATGGGTGACCACATGGAATTTGGCTGCTCATCTCGGGTTACGATAGTTTGACAACTCATTTCTCCATGTACTCAGACTTATATTATGATGGTGTAATCTCTCAAAAACAACACTGTCCAGATGACTTATTTTCTACCTTAAAAATTATATTGTAATATCAACAATAAAGGTCCTATATTATGCAAAACAGAGTCTTGTGAGCTTTAGGCCATGTTATAATGTTGTTGCCTCCTCAAAAACATACCTGGAGTTGTGTTTTGTTTCATTCACACGTTTGAGTAATCCTGGTTTATTAGTCTGTCTACATCTCCAAAGCTCTAAATGCTCTGTTGCACCTTGTGATGTCATGAAGTGGTAGTTTTCAAGTTAACAGCTACTGTTTACATTTTGTTCAGTAGATATTGGCAATTCCAGAGCTGAAATGATCCAAATAATTCTAGTGAAGATGTATGGAGTTTAAAAACACAGTGGTGCACTCCCTGTATTACCACATGAAATCAGAAGGTGGAACTGGAGAACTCAGCCTAAATATGCAGGGTTTGTGTGTTAAACATGTGTGAATGAAACAAAACACAACTCCAGGTCTGTTTTTGATGAGGAAAAAACATTATAACATAGGACAGAAAACAGCATAATATGGGCCCTTTAACCTTTTATGTTGGTTGCCAGGGGTGACAGTGACTCAGGTGCAGTGTGGTGTGTGAGTGAATGGTGGTGGTCTATGTTCTGTTGTCTATCCCAGGGATGCTATGGCAAAGTTGTAAATTGCAAGTCTTTATCATATTCTTATTACCGGACCATTCTCAGTTTAGCCCGCTGTTAACATCCGGATATTTAGGTCTCCTAAACTATAGTTGCATTTTGATGCTTGGTGAGTCCTCCTGCTTCTCTGGGCCATCACCGTGACGACACAATGAAGTTCTTGGTCTCATTTGTACTGTCTCCCATATCAACTTGACTGTCTCCCAGAGGAATAAATGCAAAACCAATTCATGTTTAAGGGGTAGAGTGAGTTTGATAAAAAATACAATTATAACTTGAACATCCTTGGGATGATCTGAAAATATCTGACAATAATAATGATAATTGATTTTATGGCATATGAAATTTAAAGGTGCCCTATAAACTTTGCTGGTGGGGGAGTCTGCCACCATAGAGATGTCTTTGCTTTAGAGCCCTACATTTAAATGCAGTCCATTTTGGAAATACATTTCACAATAAAAATGGAGAAAGCAGTTTCAGTGAGTTAATTGATGCAAACATCACAAAAATTTTAAATGTCATGCAAGAATTTAACAGAAGATAATTACATAATGATATACCCATACCCAATCTTTTTTTCAGTCTTGGTGGCTTGTACGACCCCGTGCTTCTACTTTACCTGTTTACAAATTGGCTTCAGTCAGTGCAACATGCTATTCATTTGCTGTGTAAAATAATTGTATGGTCCAGAATAAGTAATAGGCTTGAAAAACTTCCATCTAATTTTAAATTTGCATCTTTCATTGAAGTAGGCCTACCAGTTTTGCTCAATAAAACAGGATATATCGGGTGATTTTGGCGCCACCTTGGGGACAATATGGACATTGGACATATAGTCCCCCCCCTCGAACAGAGCAAACTCGCTCACACACTTTCATCTAAAAAAAGAAATCTCTAAAGGCCATTATATATATATATATATATATATATATATATATATATATATATATATATATATATATATATATATATATATATATATATATATATATATAATTTTTATTTTTTTAAATACAGCGTCCCATGACCTGTTTAATACAGCACATGCTTTAAGCCATCCTATAGGTTTTGTACAGGAACAACCCCATTAAGACTATAGATAGAAATATGCAACAAAAACATAACTGAGACTGTATTTTCAAATGTCAATACTGTAGTACATCATGTCCAATATTTCAGTATGTTGTCTCGAACAACGTATGTAAAACAAAAACAATAATAAAGTTGCAGTCAAATATTCAAAGAGATTATTCCTTAGAAGTGTATTTGGACAGACCAGAAGGCTTAATAAAATATATTTCTATGACAATGGCCTTATACACAGTTTGCACATAATATGAAAAAGTATACAGTACACAAGAGTTACCCGGTGCAGGCGACACAAACAATAAATACAATACAAAACTCTTTACCTGCCTGGGGACTGCGGATGTAAATTAGCTCTGTAGCTATAATCCGGCATATTTACATTTGTTCACAACAGATGTTCATTAATGTGCATTGTCCCTATCAAATTAAAAAAAAAAAAAAAAAAAAAAATTACCAGTAAATGAAAAAATGTTATTAAAATCAGTAAAATTAAGAGTTAATTAAGAGTTGCGTGATCACATTATTTTGTATAAAACAGGCTGCTTTGTACCAGAAACCAGCCCACGGGCGATCCTTTCCTCTTTCAATGCCTTCCATAAGTGGTCCATGTCCCCCGCTCCATTTAAATCTGCTGTTGGCTCAGCAAGGTCCCTTCCTAAAAAAACAGGGAATCTCAAACTTTTTACACTACTTCATAGAATATTTTTTTTATATTTATCAAATGGGGTGGGTGATATTGGCCAAAAACGTCTGTGTCAATTGTTTTTATTTTTTTACTTGGTTTTATCCCAATGACAGTATTCAGAACTGTCCTAAGAAATGCCTGTAAATGTCTTGGTAGAGATTCAAGTATTGCACAAAATTGGAATAGGCCATTAGATGACCCACAAAAGTACAGAAATATCACTGTTTTGTTCTACTCTTCTGCAGCATTTTCTATATAAACATATACATATATATATACATATATATATATATATATATATATATATATATATATATATACACACACACATTATATATATATATATATACATTATATATATACATACATATATACATACATACATACATACATACATACATACATATACACACATACACACATACATATATATATATATATATATATATATATATACACTCTATTTTCGAGTAACATTAGATCAAGAACTTCAATATTATGAATTTTTCTACACATCTCTTACTTCTGCTGTTTTGGCCCATATACACCCTCATACTCTAGATATTTTTTGTATTCTTCTTTAATTTTATATTTCTTTCTGTACTGATGGAGGATTACCTGACAAATGAAATGTCTTGCTGTTGAGCTCCATGACCACTACAGGTGGACGGTTGCCATAGGTGACACAGGAGTACTGACTCTGACTGTCCGTGAGGGCCTCAAAATGGAGATACCCCCGGAGCAGAGTATCGGCTGTCGGGAACGAGGCACCTCTATTTGACTTCAAAGACTCCACTATTTGACCAAAACTGGTGTGGGCCTGTAAATAAACACTTTTAATTACAGCTCTTCAGTGTGATATCACAACAAGCAAGAATGCCTATAGTTTAAGCTGTTTAATATCTGTAATTACTTAAATGTTGTCCCATTATTCAGCTCCAAAGATATGATTGTTGGTCAGCTGCACAAACACAGTAAGCTTGTGGAGCTGATCCCTATCAAGTAATTGTAGGATTTAACATTTGAATCTCCATTAGTTTATAGGCCCCTGCCCTCCATCTGAAATTATGACCATCAAATACGGTCATGTGAATGCAACCTATTGCTTATTATTAGTTATATTAACACGACATACAAGGGTAAAACTATACAAAACTCACGTGCAGTGTGTTCCTGATCATGAGGCAAAGGGGTAGATCCAAAAGTAAATGGTCATTGAAATTATGCAGACCATCTCCCCACTCCTGATATCGATATGGGACTCCACAGCGAGGACAGAATTTATAGTAGGTAGAAAAATCTAGAAATACAAATATTTGAGAGTTTATACAGGTACACAGAACACTGGTTGCAGCATTATTACAAAAAAACTAAAAGTGAAAGCCTCACCTTGAAGAATCCTTGAGTATGTGAGGATTTTGGCTTTGTGTGTGATGAGGACTGGTTGACTCAGGATGACCTCGTCAGTACAATAAAGGCAGTTTGTTTCAGTGGGCGCCAGGTGTCGAGGGTAGTCCTTTTCCACAGGCACGGAGAGATGTTCAGGGAAAAGTGCAGGTAACCTTTTATTGATCAGGAGGTATTGTACCATGCTTCTGATCATTTGAATATCCTTTGGTGGGTAAGTGACATTAGTCTCCATTGCAGCCACCATTGAATCTATGGGCTCTATAGCTTCCATTGTTTCTATGGTTTCCAGTGCCGTATCCTCATCACTTTCAACATCTGCTTCTGCCCTTTGTTTTGACAGTAGTTTTGCTGTTTGAGTTGACTGTGCTTTAGGTATTTTTGTTTTTTTATTTCGTGGTTTACTAGGAGTCTGCACTTTATTATGAAACATACTTCGATCTGTTTGGAATAGGTGCCATTTTGCAACATATTTATGAACACAGGTTCTCTTTGTCCTGGAACAAGGACAGTACCACAAATTCTTTTCTTCATTACATGACACAATTATTCTACGCAGTCGGCTGTAAACTGAGATATTGGGCTCATAAACTGATATAAATTTCTTGTATGGTGGATTCCCCATCATCAATTGTACAGAAAGTGGCACATTATTTTGCATGGCTAGGATTTGACGATCGGTACACACTTTTATTTTACTCTTTGCAAACAACTTTTTCCTTGCCATTTCTGCAAGTATACTTTGTGGCAGCACCGGTGAGGACGGGAAGGACGTGCAGTTTGAAACAGACTGGAGATGTTTGCATTTGTATGACTTGACTTCACTCCGTGCCAGTTCAAGTTTACTTTGGCACAAGCTAGAATCACATGAAAAGCACTCTACTTCACCCTGCATTTTGAGTTGGACATGGAGAGGCCTTGAAACCCCACGGATAATATTGTGAACAGCATACACTCCATTCTGGGGATCTACACACTCACTTTTCAAATGAGAGAAAGCTGAAATGTCCAACTCTTGTAGTGAATGTTTGCGTTCTATGTGCTTTTTCAGATTTTTCCTATAAAATACTAAGTGACATTTGGGGCATTTGAGATGTGTGTTTTTCTTTTGTTTCAAGTTTGGCCTTTTCCATGTGATGTTTTTGTAAACTGGTGTGGCATTGGCCATCTTAGACATGTCTTCAGCAGCTGAAGGGGACTGAACAGCAATGAGTGATGCATCTTTACTTTTGCACACTTGCAAGTGCCTCATAAAGTCCATTGTTCTCAGGACTGAAGACTTACAATAAGGACAGTGATAGTGTGGCACGGTGCGACAGGTGCGACGACAACGGTGAATGGTGAAACCTGAAAAACAACAATATGACTTAATGACTGCTGTAAATTCACATGCATGACTAAATGACAAATATTACCTTCGAATTTCACTGAATAATTGAAGTGTTTCTTTAGATGTTCTACAATCCTTGACTTTTTAGAGGGCCGGAACATTTTTGTGGAGCAGAATGGACAGTGAATATTGCTGCAGTTAGAACACTTTTCAAGGTTTGGAAGAGAATCACCTCTTTGAACTGTTACATGCACCTGAAGAAAGAAGGAGAGAAATGTTGAGACCAGCCCCACAGTCCCAATCATCCCCTCTTTCATCTTTGCATCATAAAATGGCGATGAAGCTAAACTATACCAAAACCACTGTTGCCAGAGAAAAAAAGAAACAAATAGTTTCATATCAACACCATTATGGCAAATTAATAAAAAATATACTTGGACAAATGTAAATTTTACTACTTACGCTTTGATTTGGTTGTCCATTTTGTTCGCCGGCAGTGCACAGCTGGGGAGCACACTTTGGCTTTTCTTTTTCTTCTTTGTTGCTGACTGGTGTGGCATTACCGGGCTCAGTTGTGTCTTCAGCAGTTAAGAACTGAGCAGCAGTCTCTGCTGCATCTTTACCTCTGCACAATTGCAAGTGTCTTGTAAAGTCCAGTGTTCTCAGGAGTGTGGATTTACAGTAAGGACAGTGATAGTGTGATGTTTTTCGGCAAGTGCGTCGACACCTGTGTATGGTGTAACCTGAAAGAAAATACAGTAAAGTAAATAAGGTGGTTTTAAATGTTTTATTGTATTGCTATGAAAGGCAGATATATTAAATGCTAGCACTGTAGCATACAATGCATAGTTGTTACCCTGTGAATTGTTATTAAACTAAACAGCATCTGTATATTTAACAAGGCATCAATTGCATATGTATAAATAAAAAAAACCCAATAAAATAGTTAATAAAACAATACGCATTTCAACAAGGACAACAGCAATGATTAAGCAATCAGAAGCAAACTGCTCAAACTGTAATATTAAAACTGCTTCAATAATAAAGGTTACCTGCAAAACGCACTGCACGATTAAAGTGTATCTTTAGATGTAATTCTATCTTGGACTTTCCAGTGGGCCGGTACCATTTTGGGGCGCAAAAAGGACAGTGAAAATTACTGCAGCAATCAGTACATCGCTTCACTTCTGGAAGAGTATCGCCTCTTTGAATGGTTATATCCAT
Organism: Periophthalmus magnuspinnatus; assembly: GCF_009829125.3. Lineage (NCBI taxonomy): Eukaryota > Metazoa > Chordata > Actinopteri > Gobiiformes > Gobiidae > Periophthalmus > Periophthalmus magnuspinnatus. Next base: position 32,025,428 of record NC_047139.1, on the reverse strand, counting down.
CTTGAGGAAGAAAAGAAGATACTTTTTCAGACAAACGCCACCAACTCCTTCCAGTCCATAGAGTCAAGCAAAATAATTTATATGCAAATTGAAATAAATGTTATTATAATGCAAGCTATTGGGTTGAAGTGATTAAATGAACTTTGATCAACTTACATTTTGATTTTCTTCACCATTTTCTTCAATCGTAGGGCTCAACTCGTGTTTAAGGTGACGAACAACAACTACACATTCTTTACTTTTCGAATGGGAGGAGGTTGATATGTCCATTTTTTGTACTTGCTTGCTTTGTATACGTTTTTTCAAAATGTCCTGATGTTGAAGTGTTTTTTCTGAGACTGGTATCAGCTCAGAGGTGTCTTCATTGGCTGAGGGAGATTGTACAGCAGTGTCACCGTTTTTACTATTACACACTTCCAAATGCCTCTTAAAGTCCTTTCTTCTCAGGAGAGTGGAGTTACAGTAAGGACAGTGATAGTGTGGCAAGTCTCGACAGAGGCGACAACACCGGTGTATGGTGTAACCTGAAAGACAACAACATAGGAATTCACATGACTGTTGTTTGATATCATATTTAATTTAATTGCAGATATTACCTCCATGGGCTACTGATCTATTGAAGTGCTTCTTTAGATGTATCAAAACTTTTGACTTTGTGTTGGGCAGGAACCATTTGGGGGAGCAGAAGGGACAGTGGAAATATTGGCAGCAGTCAGTACACTGTTCAAACTCTGGAAGATAATTGCCTCTCTGAATTGTGATATCCATCTGGAGGAAGAAAAGATGGAGTCAGATACAATCAATCCTCGGATCATATTTATAGTGTTAAGCATATGCTGTATAGAAGACTAATCTACCCTGTTAAAGCTTACTGCAGCGATATGTTGGTATCATTATCTAAAAGCAATTGAATAAACTGAAAAAGATAGTTATGATTTAGCTTGTTGTAATACTGAACAGTGACAACAGCAACTTACAAAGTACACCGACTTTACAATCTTAAACAGCTTTTAACTGACATGAATAATCTTTATATTGACGCAGTTCTTTAAAGGACAGGGCTATATTACTATCTTCTCAAATAATACTGCTTTTGAAATTGAATACATTTGATTTTAAAGTTGATAACATAAAAGGTAATTTTAGCTAGCACCATAAGCAAGAAATTTATCATCTGAAGCTATTTTCGTCAGAATTAGATTACAACTTTAAATACAAGGCTCGTGGTCAGTTCATCGAGACGCTTAAACACGTTAAATTACGCAAACAAGATCATAACGAGATGTTAGACTTCGCTAAATGAGATTGATTTCCACCACTTACGTCCCTCGAGCATCGATATGATGGATATGCGCATGCGTCACTATGTTGTTTGTGGTTGTGGTTCCTCCTCTCCTTCTTTTTCTTTTTCTTCTTCTTCTGTCTATGAGGGGAGCTCACATTTCTCTCTTATTGTTCAGTAAGAATTTATGGGCCTTTATTTTAATAGCTCCATGATCCATCACAGAGATATAATTGATGATTGATAATAACATTGACCGTCTATGTGTGTGTATACTCCAGCGCGGTAGGTGGCAGCAATGTACCTAAAACAAAAAAAGACGTGCCCTTGCTTGTGACGTCCTGACGCACATCAGCTGTTGGCAGAGGCGACCTCCAGCACCAGTTCTCTAGTGGTGTGGTTCCCCTGTTCAGCGCCTGCCCCGTCTCTGTGATTTAAGGGGAGGATTCTCAAGCACATGCCGTTTATCGAGCGCTGTTGTCGGGATCTGATGTTGCCATGAGTGCCCTGTGTAGGCTCGCTCAGAGGGGGCTTCTGTTCACCGGCTGGTCGTGTCGTTTTCCTCCCGGGGTTCGCGCAATCAGTTCAGCCAGGTATCCCTCTCCTCTGCTCCGCTGCAGATGCAGTCCGCCCCATACTCTCGCTGTGGCTGAGCTGTAGTTTATTTTCTTTGCAAGTCTACTCTATTTGCTATATAAGTCGACTTGGTGTTTTTAGAGTAAAGACACGGTGAGGTGACATTCAGGCCAACATTGTGCACTTTCAGCTCATCTTTACCACACCACCAATGCGCCCGACTATCCATTTCTCTTTGTTTTTTTTAATCGTGAATTAGAGTGACTTCATCTAAGTTTTAACCAGTAGATGGAAGCAAATATTCATTTAGACTATGTCACACTCACTCTATAAGCTAACAGAATAAGTGAATTGCATTTATCACATTTTTAACCCCTACATTATCAGGTCATTTTTATTTGTCTTCATTTTGTCCACTATGACTACTTAAATGACCTCTTGTACTGTATGATTCTGTAGTATGCTCCTTGTCTCCATGTTGTATAAAGATGTCATGAAAAGACAATGTGATTTTATTTTTTTGATTTTGTTTACCAGTGCGGTGAACTTGTCCTATGATGTCTTTGATGGGAAGAATGACGACACTCCCTTGGTGTTTCTTCATGGACTGTTTGGCAGCAAGTCCAACTTCCACTCCATTGCAAAGTCTCTGGTGCAGAGGACAGGTCGAAAGGTAACGCTGTGATGAAATACCTCACAATCACAATATGTTTTATTGCCACAAAATTCACAAACTAGGAACTTGCTTTGGTGTCATGGTGCAACATAAAACAGAGAATAATAACAACAGTAACTATGGCAAAATAACAATAAGGGCATGCATTAAAATAAGGTAAATAAAAATACTTTGATATACAAATACAAAATGTACAGTATGGTTGGAGTAACAATCTGTGCTTAATTGCAGTTGTCTCATGTGACAGTAACTGGTGTTTTAAAGTGACAGGTGTTAGTGAGTGTTCATGAGTCCAACAGCAGAGGGGAAGAAACTGTTCTTGTAGCGAGATGTATCCTCCTGCCCGAGGGGACTGGTTCAAATAGTCTATGTCCAGGGTGAGAAGGGTCAGCTGTGCAATGTCAGGTTTGATGTTTTATTAAAAGAATAACTGGGAACTGGCAATGCGATCGGTAGATGAGGCCTCGTGAAGCGTTTCGGCACATTCCCCAAACAATGTTCCCTCTAATTTTTCAAGAGTCTGAGCAAACACACAAACTCCCTGAGCGGTCCCATGAACCACTGTGAGCGACATCAGACGTGCGCACTTATACAATGAACATGACAAAAATCTTGCTCATGAACTGTGTAGTATGTTAATGCTATTGGAAGTATAAATATTTAATTTTAACTATGGCAAAACATGAGCTTCCAACCAAACCAAGCCAACTGTAAACTCCAATGTTGAAAACACACTTAACAATTTTAATATAAAGCTCTGACTTGTATTATGAGTATAAGCCATTGTGTGAAGCTTTTGCCCTCTAATCCTGGGTCCATCATGAGATCTTCACTTGGTTCCACGAACCGCTCCGGGTCTGAGATACCTCTAGTTTAACTTGTACAAACATCCACAGTGTCCTTGGTCGCGTACTTCCTTTGTTTTGTCCATGTTGTCATGTTTAAAATGCAAAACTGCTGCAAAACAGTGCGTAACAGTGCGCCCAAGGGCGGGCCGTTGGAACATTAAGGGGTTAAACAGCACTTAGCGTCATTAGCGAGTCTTCACTCCACGTCGGCCACATCAGCTAAAACACTGGTAGCGGCACATGAGGATGCCTGTCAATAACATAAATACAGTGGTTCTTAACCTGGGTTCGATCGAACCCTAGGGGTTCGGCGGAGGTCAAGACACGCACCCGACTCATATGATTCGCGGACTGCGAGCGTCTCCAGATGTTGGCTGTGTCCCAGTTCGACAAATGCACCCTTTAATGTGTCTATCGAAGTAACCGCCTGACTTAAATGAGCCGTTCGAACGGCATAAAAACGAAGAAAAGGAACAGACTTTGCTGTGAAAATGACATAAGAGTGGCCAAGGTGAAGCCATGCATTTCTGAACTGGTCTCTCAAAGGCAACAGCAGAAGTCACACTGATTTGCAGTAAATATTCATTATTATTCCAGCCTGATGGAAATTAGGTGATGGGTGTGTGTTAAAATGTTAAAAAGAATAAATAGCATAAATACAATAAGTTCATTATTGGAATACATAAGGTTAAAAATTAAAATGATTTCAGTATGGTAGTATTAAAAAGGTCATGTCTTTGTGAGTTCATGCACTGTACTGGTTTTATTCTTTGAGCACAGTGATGTTAATGCACGGTTAATTTTGTTCACCAGTAAAACATATATATGTCTTGAATTTGAAAAAAATAATATTTTATTTTTCAATAAAGAAGGGTTCGGTGAATGTGCATATAAAACTGGTGGGGTTCAGTACCTCCAACAAGGTTAAGAACCACTGCGTTAATAAGATGAGCAAATACTTATGTGAATCACACAATTCGCTAGAGCAGCTAGTCGCCAGTCACACTCACTGACTTACATTGACAAATGGCGCAGAATGAATTGTTGTGTGTTTATTTTATTTTCAATTCCGGTTCGATTTTTTTGTGCGCAGCACAGATTTTCTGTGCGCGAAGACCGTATCAGCAGTGCGCAATTGCGCACGCGCGCAGCTTAGAGGGAACAGTGTCCCCAAACTGTATTGATACTGTGCCAGTACAGTGTTGCTGTGTTGCTCTATACTGACACCTGTTGGATCTTAAGGTGTACATCATTGTAGGCAGCTTAGTTGAGACTTGCAAGGCACACTGATTCAATAACCTAGTCATGTTTGTATACATAATATTATTTAAGTTATGGTATTTCCTATGGGATTATTTTATATCTTATGTGAAAATTAAAGTGAAAGTGTTGTGAATGTAATTTGCTAATTTAAATGTCATTGACTCAGGGAGTTTTTTTAATAAAATTTTTTATTAAAAAAACAACAACAGTGTTTTGACATTCAGTCAATTTTTTTTAATTTTTTTTTTTGGGGGGGGGGTTTACGCTATTTCCCCAGCTTTTGAAAATACATGCTCACAGGGCATAGAGGAAGCTGGGATACATAAAAATTGCAAAGATAGGTAGACTAGCTAGAGGCTTCACTTCACTTCACTTCACTTCACTTTACTTTACTTTACTTTACTTTACTTTACTTTACTTTAAGAAAAGACAAAAAAAATAAAATAAATAGAAGAATAGAACATAATTCAGCATTCAGTTCCACTGTATGAATTTATAATTTTGTTTTTATACAAACTTTTGAAATGGCTCAACGTTCTACAATATTTGATATTTTCATCTAATCTATTTCAAATATTTACTTAAAAAAATAATAATAATAATAAAACACATATTAATATAGCAACCCTGAGTAAATTGTTCAATGTATGTATACCTGTGTTCAGTCTGAGTGTATTTGTCACCTCCTCATTTCCATGCTTTGCTCTGTAATGCCTTAGCATTGATGAGGTGCTTTTATTGATCTATGACGGCTCTGTTGAACAGATGCAGCATTTAACCTGCATAAAATTAAATAAATAATTTATACTAAGAGTCACATTGCTGTTTTTTTGTTTTTTAAATCCTGGTAGATCAAGTGGAAATAAGGAAATATCTTATTTGCTGTTAAAAGATCAAAATGATCCCACACAGTGGAATCTTTTCTTCTTCTCTCGGGCTCCATTTTGTTGATGTAGAAGGGAAAGGTCTTTTTTATTCTTTGGAAGGATAATTTTCTTCTTTTAACAGTGATTCATCCTGTTGACAGATGCACATGCAGTACCTTTTAAACACAGTTTGGCACATGGGAGGCAAGCGAAACAGCAGCGGTCACTTGTCTTTTTCTTAAAGTGACACTCGCATCGATACAGAGCTTCACTTTATAAGCTCGACACCTGCACTGGTGCATCAGTGTTGCTGGACTCATCATTAACTGTCATGTTACTTGACACCTTAAGGTTGTAACCCAAACAGAGTATAATCTAGGTTTGGGTTTGAAATGGTTAATCTCTAGCACACACAGTAGTTTTTTTGTGCTGTTGTACAAAGCAACTGAACACTTTTTACTTATTAACATACTTGCTGTGACCCTCTGTATTTCAACCATCTGCAGTTAGCTTATCGGCCCTGTAGGAGGACAGAGGACTCTACCCCGACTCTGATTAACACTGTGGCTAGTCACGTGCAGCAGAGGAGTGCTTATGCACAGTTTTTATTTATTGATTTGACTTTTAATACAATGCAAACTGATATTTTGATCGAACAGCTCTGTTCTCTGGGGGTGAATGGGAGGCTAATTCAGTGGTTTAGAGACTTCCTAACTGATCAAGGCACATGAAGGGCTCTGTGTCTGAGGAGGTCATTTTAAACACAGGAGCACCACAGGGATGCATCTTTTGTTGTTCTCTCTGTAAATTAACGCTCTGCAGATCACAGACAGTAATGTTAAGCTGTTCAAATATGCAAATGATATGGCTATAGTTGATCTATTTAACAAGAATCTAACCTGTAACTATGTGTTAGATGCCAAGCTAAATTTCACACAAAATGTGGATGAGATCTATAAGAAATGCAACCACAGACTTTATATGATCAGAACACTCTCGGGCTTTGGAGTGAGCTCACAGATTCTGGAGAGGGTCTATGTGAGCCTGATTGAAAGTGTTCTTGTCTTTAACATTGTAAGCATGTTCCTTTTATCCGGTCAGAAGAATCTCTGGAGACCAGAGAGTAGAATCACTCGAGTTTTATTGTTCCTATACATCCAATCTAATACAAGTCAGGCGTGATGCTGTCCCTAGTACGTGCACGGAGATCTCAGGGGCAGTCCCGGTTTGATCTGAGTGCCTTACCCTGAACGCCACATTTAAACATAAATCATGAATATTCAGTAGCTGGGTGTGGACATCTGCTTCTTCCTTCTGGCACTCCTCTACCCTCCAGGCGCCCCACTGGCGCAGCGTTATCTGTAACAGCTTAATCTGGGAGGACATGCTACACAATCTATCTATTGTCACAGTACGTTCTTTTCTATGCAATAGGGCAAGAATGGAGTGTTGTTTGTGCAGTGTTGCGTGAAAGTCCTAAACCTCCTTTTAGTCTAATCTTTAATATTATGAGCAATGACGTTTACGTCCTTCAACATCTTTTTGGTTTGGTTATCTGACCGTGGCTACAACAACAACAAGCTCAACAGAATAGGAAAGAAAGCAGGGAACACATCATTTGCAAAGAGCATGAAAAAAATGGAGCTCCTTTTCCAGTCAGCTGTGCACAGGATGGCCAAGTCCATCACTAGTGACGTTGAGCATCCTCTGTATGATGAGTTTAAGTTGATGCCATCAGGGTGTCAGGTACAGAATGCCTTGAGCAACAAAGAAGGTAAATAAAGATACATTTGTGCCAAATGCTGTCGGCTTCTCGTGAAATAAATGTATGTTGATGTGCAGCACACTTACTTCTTCACTTCTTTTAAATGTATTGAATATTTTAACCTATTTATTGACTATTAAGCTGTGATGGAATGATTCTTGTTTTCATGTGATGTTGACCCAAAGACAAATATCCACTACAGTGGACAATACTAGAATACATTTTGCAACCTGTAACGATGGGACAAAATTTTGTGCCACCAGTAGAAATGTATATTTTTAATTTTGGTTTCAGGGTGCTTAGATAGTTACATAGATACCTGTGCAACCCCTCAGTCGTCAAAGTCTAATCCATAGTAAACGACAAAGTTAAATCTGTCAACTGGACAAAATGTTGTAGGAGTGAAGGCATTTTGCTGCTCATTCACACTGCTTCTATTCTGCAACTTAAGAACTCCAGAATTAACTTTTGCTACAGATAGTCCAAATGTCCTAACAGCCGTCCTGTGTCAGTTAGGTGCTGACAGTTGATGCCCGTAACCATGGGACCAGCCCCCACTGCCCAGAGCTCACGTATGAGATAATGAGTGCAGACCTGAAGCTCCTCCTGTCCCAACTGAGAATCGACCGCTGCGTCCTGATTGGCCACAGCATGGGAGGCAAGACCGCCATGACGACCGCACTGACCCAGGTGAGCGTGGGGCTGTGAATGGGTAACATGCATCATGTATGCTCTATGAATAGTGTCGTGGAAATAAGACTCCTTTTTCAGGCTCTGGTGAATGTTGAAGCATAGACAAGAGTTTATTTCTTGCAAGAAATAGGTCCGACAGCATCTCCCCCTTATGTCAGACCCCGAATGCTGGAAAGCACCCAGTTTATATAGGTTGAGATGACCAGAGGACATACATTTCAAAGTAAGCATGTGACACTTCCATTGAGGGGTGGTCAGACCGACTCCTGGAGACACTCAGGAGCCGGTTCTCCTCAGGAGGTAACATTTGGAGTAGAGACAATACAAGGTGTGAAGTAGCATGTGGAGTAGAAACAATACTAGATGTGGAACACTTCAGGGGAGAGAGTGTGGTACTTCTGCTGAGGTGTGATCAGACTGGCTCCTGGACATATTCATGAGCTGGGTCCCCTCAGGGGGGTCAATAGGGGGGGATTGAAGGCCGACTGTATGGTCTGGTTGCATCTACTTTCACTTGCATTACAACACATCTTAACAAGTCTAGCCACCAAGAAGGAACAAAAGGGTTGACATGAAAGGTTTTTCTAACACTGTCTTTGACGACCAAACCAAATTAGTTTTAGTTACGAGACCATGTGATTTCTAAAAGGTAAAATAATGACACAATATTTAAATTTCCATTACACATCCCTCCTTTTGATTATTCATTAATCATGCCACATGTTTACTTCAACAATACTGTATTGGGAACATAATCAACAAAAATACCAAAAATAATAATAATACCAAGACCAATAAGAATGATAAAAAACAAAAATTAAAATAACGCAAAGATATTAACGCAAAAGATAAAAATGAACTAAAATGTATATACAATTAAAGCAATTTTTGGATAAAACAGCTTGTTATCAAACACATTATTTCCGAATGAATTTAAAATGCATCATCATTGTTGTTTCACAGTGTTGCAAGTCCAGTCCGTACTACGACACACATGTGACTAGTTCAATACAAATAATTCATCATCTGAGTCAGAGTCCGTTTAATAGGCTTTTTGATTTTCGGTTTCCTCTGGGACTTGGGAAGACGCTTCCCATGCAACATTGTGTTCAGAGTCCTCTTGCAGGAAAGTTGGAGAGGTTGTCATGTTCTTGACCACGCCATTAACCATGCACTTCAGTATACATTGGGTTAGAGTGCATACAAGGAAAAATATCATTAGAATGGGCATGATCGTTGTTAAGATCCAAGACAGCCAGTCTTGGCTCCAGGACTGAAGCCACGAGAGCCATGAGTTGTCTGTCAGTCTGGGGGGCTGAATGGAGTCTTGCATGTGTTTAATAATGTCTGTGATATTGTTGAATTCATCTGGGATGTGGAAGCAGCAGCATCATTCCATGGGGAATAGGGCAAGATGACTGGGGCTGCTGTATTGTTTGAGTTTGTAGCACTGACTTTGCTGTCAATGGTTCTGCTTGCCATCTGTTTGACAGTGCATGACAAATCCAACAGTTCCCATCACTCTGTAAGTCCTGTTTGTTCAATAGTGCCAGAGCGCATGCAGTGTTGTGATTGCATTTAGTAAGAGCTTGTTTGGCATGATAGTTTCCCAGAAAACTCTCATCCATCTCTGTTGCACTCTCACGGCTGGCGGGTGTTTGTAGGTTTGACAGTGTTCGTGTATCCAAGGGCAAAGGTAAAATGACCAATATGATCCATACTGTGTTGTACAGCTGTGTGCCGGTTGAGACGTGAAGATGGGTAGATAGATCTGCATTTGCAGTAGATGTAGTCGTTAGATGGCCGTGCCTTGGGGAGCTGGTTCTGCGGCTGGTGCTTGGAGGTTCTCTGTAGATGTTGGGTCGTCTCTGGGATGTGGGACCTTCCTGCAGTGGCTGCTGTGTATCCACGTTGCTCTTTCAGCAATCTTGACGGCCGTGTGTGTTGTCAGGAGAACCTGGAAAGGACCTTGCCAGCGTCGGGAACACCAATGCTTCTTCCACAGGTCCTTTACCATCACCCAGTCACCAGGTTGGAAGTTGTGGAGGTGTTTGGATGCGGGAGTTGGAAGGGCTGTTTTCATCTGTTGAGAAATGAGAGAGTGGGAGATAAGTTTTTGCAATATTGTAACATATCATCTTCGCATAATCCAGTGGAGGGGAGCGGTCTAACACTAGGACCCAGTCCTAGAGATGGTGGTCTGCCAAATAGGATTTCAAAAGGGCTCATATTTACTCTAGACCTCTTTTGCCTTCTCATGTGAGTTAAAACAATAGGTAAGGCTTGTATCCATGATAGTCCTGTTTCTTCACAACATTTGGCTAATTTACTTTTTAGAGTGCCGTTTTCTCTTTCGATAGCCCCTCCACTGGCTGGATGATAAGCACAATGTTTTCTTAAATCAATGCCAAGGAAGTTGCTTATTTGTGTAATTGCTGTGTTAACAAAATGTTTTCCATTATCACTGATGATTTTGGTTGGTGTTCCCCATTGTGGAACAACTTCAGTTAATAAAGCTTTTGCTACTGCTTGACTGCTTGGATGTTTAGCTGGGAATGCTTCAACCCACTTTGACCACATGTCTACCATTACTAAACAATATTTCTTACCTTGTGCCGGTGTCAATCCTCACTCAGTCCATCATTAGATGTTCAAATGGATGTTCTGGTGGAGGATGAGCAGCCTGTGTCATTGGAATTGTCTTACCTACATTATGCGCAGCACAGATAATGCACGTTTGGCAGTATTTCTGCGCATATGTTGAGAAACCTTTAGTGAACCAATGTTCCACCGCCGCTATTACATCTAACATCCCTCCTTTTGACACATTTATATATATGTATATATACATGTGTCAATTTTGGCGTAGTTATCTTCTGCTGCAAGAGAACACTTAAATTGCTGTTCTGAAAGGAACATTTTGTGAAGCCCAAAACTGTTATTGGTTAGTTGTTAGTGTTGTTAGTGTGTGATTATGTCATATGAACATGAAAAAGACACACAAAAAAAAGAAATTATGCAGCATCCACATCTCCTGTAACAAATAAAACACATTACATCGTTTCACTGTGATGATCGGCATGTCTAAAAGCACAGTGTTTAACGTAGCCATCGAGCGGTTGAGAGATGAGATGTTTTCTGTTCAAATAAAATCATTGATACAGCGTGAGGAAGAAGAAGAGTTAAATCAGAATAACCAACAATGTCCCTAGATGCCATTATGGCTTTTTTTCAGCAGCAGCTACTGCTCTAAGGCATCTTGGCATGCCAGCAGCAGCAGGATCCAGTTTGGCTGAAAAGTAAGCAACAGGTCGCATTTTTCCCCCGTGATCCTGTAACAAAAGAGATGTCATGCAAGCATTACGTTCATCAACCATTTGTGTGAATGGTCGGTTTGGGTCTGGTAACCCAAGAGTGGGAGTGGTTTGGAGAGCTATTTTCAATGTGGTAAATGAATGATCAGGTGTCCATGTGAGTTTGTCATGCGATTGCAAATTTTTACCGTGAATTAGGGAGCTGAGCGGGGCTTCTAAAATTGCATAATTTGGAATGAATTGTCTACAATAAGAGCACATTCCCAGGAAAGACATCATTTGTTTTTTTGTAATTGGTTTTGGAAGATTTTGAATGGCTTCAACGCGTTTCGGAGACAGACTTTTACCTTTTGATGTAATGATGTGACCCAGGAATGTGACTTTTTCTTGAACAAATTGTAATTTTGAAAGACTAGCTTTGTGGCCCTCTTCAGCAAGGTGTTGCAGGAGTTTGACTGTGTCCCTTTCACATTGTTGTTTAGTTGGAGTGCAAATCATTATGTCATCTACATACTGAAGTAGGGCTGTCCCTGGAGTGAGGACTAGGGATTCAAGACTTTTCCTGAGCGCATCATTGTAAATGGTCGGGCTTTCACAATACCCTTGACAAAACCGAGTAAATGTGTAAGCTCGGCCATTGAAGTTGAATGCAAACCAATATTGACTGTCAGGGTGAACTGGTACACTAAAGAAGGCATTTGACAGGTCTACAACAGAAAAGTAATTTGAATCAGGAGGAACTTGGGACAGAATAGTGTACGGGTTAGGAACGTTCGGAGCTCGAGGCTGAACTGCAGCGTTTACTGCTTGTAAGTCTTGAATAAAACGCCATTCGGTAGGCTGTTCTTTTTCTCTAATCTTTTTAATTGGGAATAGAGGTGTTCGCACAGGGGAGTCATCGCACGGAACAATTGCTCCTGATGCTTTTAGAGATTCAAAAACAGGTGTTATTCCCTCAATTGCTTCACGCTTTAGGGGATATTGTGGCTTACATGGTTTGAAGTCAGATTTTGGTGTGATCACAACAGGTTCACAATTTTTGATGAGGCCAACATCATATTTGCTGACAGCCCACAGAGTTTTAGGAACTTCTTGTAGGGCTGGAACAACTGCAGCTTGTTCTTCCGTTAGGAAACAGCTTGATTCATAAACGCTTTTAGGTGCCAGCTGGACTGTTCTCAATGCATGCACAATAGCTTGTACTTTTTTACAAAAACATTGCAATGATGGAGAAAAAAAAATTACCGGATCAGACGTTTGTGTCCAATCAGTTGCTTGTTGACACCTTTTAACAAAAGGGCCCAAATCATACCAATTATCAGAGGTGCGTTTAGACATAGGAATATGTGGCACAGAGCTAGTAATAGAAAAGAAAGTGAGTTGGGTTGGTGTGAGAGATACAGACACAGCACATTTGTTTTGGTTCCAGTAGACATGATCAAGTGAAAGTGTGTCAGTCGTTTCTCTCCACCAACCTTTCTCATATGGCTCATCAGGTCTGGCTGATACATGGGAGATACATTGCAGGTTCTCCGGTGTTTGAAATTCTGTTGCCACTGGGCAAATTTTGTTTTGAATATCTTTAAAAGGTGTGGAAAAAAACTGTAAATTTTGCATTTGCCAATAGTATGTATAGTTGAGGTTTTCAGTGGCACATTGTACAAAAGAGTTGGAGAATTTAGAAGCCAAATCAGACATTTTGCATACTTTAATGCCTTCATGTGTAGAGATTAAGCACAGATTTAATTTACACATGAGGTCTCTTCCCATGAGGTTGATGGGACATAGTTGTGAGAGTAAGAATGAGTGTGTGAATTTTGAATTTGGCCCATCCTCACATTGTAGCGGAATGGTGATGTTTTCTTTGATTGTTTGACCTGATGACCCAATTGAATACACATGTTTTCCACTTAATGGAAGTTTAGGATTAAATTGTATGGCTTTTAGGACAGAATGTGTTGCTCCTGAATCTACTAAAAACGATACAATTTGATCTGTGATTGTTAAACAGTATTGTGGGATTTTTTTTTAAGTTTGGAGATGTATATTGAACATACATTTGACCATATGTTGTAGGGGTACTATTTTGTACTGTGGGAGTATGTGGTGCACTACCTTTCTCTGAAGTTGTAGGTTGATCAGACTCATCAGCTGGAGTCCGTCTCCTTCCGGTCCCATCCGACTCTAGTCAATCTGATGTGTTAGTTATAGCCAATAGTCTCGTATTTGAAGAAGCTTCTGAAGAAAGTGGACAGTCGCGTGCCCAATGTCCCCTTTGCCCACAACGATAGCATACATCATGAGGAAGGGCTGATCTTCTCTTGGGTTCATGCCTTGTGTGTCCCCCATGACGAAAATGTGTGTTGTTCCATAGTCCTGTCTTGTGTTTGCCTTGTACATGGTTATTGCAGCCATATGAAGTTCTTTTTGCATTTTGTCTTGTTTTGTTTTTTTCTTGTTGAGTATTTGTTCTTGTGCATGTGTGGCATGTCTTTTAAGCTCAGTTAGACGGGCAGCATTCCACCCAATACATGACTGCTTGAGAGCTGAAGCAATTTCTGGCTTTAGTCCATTTAAAAAATAGGTACACAAGTATGTTTCCCACACATCACGAGTGTCCCCTAATGTAACAGGTCTTGTAAATCCACTATGAGTGTTGTACAGTTCAGTTAATCGTGTGAGAAAATCCTCGGGTTCTTCATCTTCTTTTTGTTTGCAGGCATTAATTTTGTCAGTGTCAATAGTAACAGGGAAGGCTTTTGTGATGGCACTGCAGATGTTGTTTAAAGAGTCTCTGTATAAAGCATTAGAGTCATGTTCCCATTCCACATGATTGCACCGCAGTTCAGTATTTTGGAGTTGATTTGCAATTTTGTGCCAGTCAGTTGGTTTCATCCTCATGAGTAATACTCTTTTGAGTTCACTCATAGTGGGTTTAAAATCTTGACAAAATGTAAGAAGTTCTTTAGCAAAATTTTCACCAGAGTGGGTGGGGTTTGGCAAATGTTGTGAAGCAGCTGCAATTTCTGATGTGATCCAAGGGCGAAAAACTAGCGTTGGGCCTTCTGGTCCTGAGACCTCAACCATGGGCATGTTAAATGTTGTCTCTTCCTGTCGTTGGCGTAATCTGTGAGCAATGGAAGGTGACTCCTGCAGTGCAACAGCAAGGGGTGCATTTGGTGAGATTGTCCGTTGTGAGTGCACTTCATTTTGCTGAGGAAGGTCACTTCTGTTCGGCTGGGGTTGTAATTGTCCATTTGGCTGTGGTGTTGTGTACGGTGGAGGATCGGTGTGACAAGTCGGATGGGTACCGTCCAGATCAGGATCCAGCTTCAGTGCTGTCAACTGTGGAGACAAAGAAATCTTTTGCGAGTGGGGTGCAGTCACATCACACATTTGATTGTTGTCTTTTGAGAAAGGTAGTTGATTTTGCAAAGTTTTTCTGTTTCTATTCTCAGCTTCAGTTTTCCACATTTCTAAACATTCTCGGTAACTTTCAATTTTTTCAAATTTTTTCACAGACATTTTCCTCTTTTTCCTCATTTCAGACTCGGTGTCACGTAATTTGCTTTCAAATGCTTGCAGATTCTTTAACTTCAAAGTACCCCCTATGGGAAAACCATATTCTGCAGCCCATACATGCAAATATTTAACACTTTTATCCCCATATTTTGCTTTCATGATATCTATAATTGGACTTTCTGGAGGTGCACTCTCCTTTGATTTTGTGCTTCCCATTTTATAGATGTATTTCACAGGACGTCTGTGGCTGCCTTAATTCATTCAGCTCCTGTTTTCTTGTCTCAGGACTTTCACCTGGATACTGCTAGCCCCCTTATTTATTTATTTTTTTTGTTTTTTTTTTGTTTTTATGCTAGACAGTAGTATTGCTAGTCGCCGGCGTATATGGGACTCAAACCCACAAAGTTCCTTTCTTTATTTTTTGTCTTTTTTACTCTATTATGAGAAGCAAAAAGCCATGCAAGCCCAAATGCTAGATATTCACAATTTTTAAAATTTTCAATTTTTCAATTTTTTCAATTTTTAAAATTTTCAATTTTTTCAATTTTTCAATTTTTCAATTTTTTCAATTTTTTTTTTTTTTTTTTTTTTACCCCAAAAGATAATTATGTCAATGTGTCAAACTCACCAGGCCTTTGTCCAATTACAATTTGAGTTCGTTGTTCCAGCAACGATGATCTGGGACATTGGGTGCAGTCCTCCCGTCTCGAAATGTGAGGTTAGAGGATAGGAAAAAAGGAAAAAATCATCCTAGGATGGCCAGTCCCTGTACCACTTTGTCCCAGACGACCGATTGAGGAAAGACACTTCTGACACCATTAAATTGTCGTGGAAATAAGACTCCTTTTGCAGGCTCTGGTGAATGTTGAAGCATAGACAAGCGTTTATTTCTTGCAAGAAATAGGTCCGACAGCATCTCCCCCTTATGTCAGAACCCGAATGCTGGAAAGCACCCAGTTTATATAGGTTGAGATGACCAGAGGACATACATTTCAAAGTAAGCATGTGACACTTCCATTGAGGGGTGGTCAGACCGACTCCTGGAGACACTCAGGAGCCGTTCTCCTCAGGAGGTAACATTTGGAGTAGAGACAATACAAGGTGTGAAGTAGCATGTGGAGTAGAAACAATACTAGATGTGGAACACTTCAGGGGAGAGAGTGTGGTACTTCTGCTGAGGTGTGATCAGACTGGCTCCTGGACATATTCATGAGCTGGGTCCCCTCAGGGGGTCAATAGGGGGGGATTGAAGGCCGACTGTATGGTCTGGTTGCATCTACTTTCACTTGCATTACAACACATCTTAACAAGTCTAGCCACCAAGAAGGAACAAAAGGGTTGACATGAAAGGTTTTTCTAACACTGTCTTTGACGACCAAACCAAATTAGTTTTAGTTACGAGACCATGTGATTTCTAAAAGGTAAAATAATGACACAATATTTAAATTTCCATTACAAATAGTTAGTTAGTTGTTTAGTCCAATTACCTCAAATAAGTTCTAAGAGGATAATTCAGAGATCATGTTACTTATGTTTTCCAGATGTGGAAGATATTTTACTAATTGATAATATCTAATTATTCTCTAAAATAGCATATCTCCAAAAGAAAGTAATAGCAAAAAAAAATCACTAATAGTAAAAATATTTAAATAGATGTAATTAGTTCCTGTGTCTCTGTTTTCAGCCAAGTTTGGTGGAGAGGTTGGTGGTGGTGGACATCAGCCCGTCTCAGAGTGCCACTCGCACAAACTTCAGGTTCTACATCCAGGCCATGCAGGCTGTCCAGATCTCCTCAGACATCCCACGCTCCACAGCACGCAGGATGGCAGAGGACCAGCTCCGCACCTCTGTCAAGGTCCCAAATATAGCCTTAAACATTAAACATGCATTAGCCAACTACTATTATGACTAAAATAATGAGCATTTATCACAGGGGTACAACTTTATAATAACTTCCACCTTTATAATACCTTGAGCCCTTGATTAAGTAGTTAGTTCATTATTAATAAATTCATGCTTTTAAACTCTAATTTAAGTGTAGTTATCAAAAGTTTTATAATGTGTAAATGTATCAGTTGTAACATTTTTCCCACTTGCCTGTTTAGCGGCATGCCCAAAAAAATTTTCCCAGGGGAAAAAGGCAAATTAAACACATTTTGTATTGTGCATTGACACATTCTGGTCAACATTTGCACTTAATCTTATCCATGGAAATTTTCTCATAATTGGAATCTTTTTATGTACAGTTCAATTGAACTTGCTATTTCCCCAAATATTCTAGCTCAGTATGAGTGGGACACTTTCTTCAAATATAACCTTTGACAATTCTTCTAACCACTGCAGACTTGGAGCAGCCCATCATCATGCTCTCTGATCCAGTCTAATCATCACACATGACACATGTGAAGATGTTTAAGACATTTTTGCATCTTGTAACAAATGAACATTGTGAATAAATGTAGCCTAACAACAAAAATTTGGCCCATGGATCTGTTACTATTTAATATCTTTCTTCAGGAACACTCGGTGCGTCAGTTTCTGCTCACAAACTTGATTGAGCTGAACGGACACTACGCTTGGAGAGTGAATTTGGACGCCATTTCAGCCCACCTCGAGACCCTCCTGAGTTTCCCTCATTTTGAAATGCCCTACGAGGGACCCACACTGTTCTTGGGAGGGGCCAGCTCTGCCTACATCAGGTACAACATACACACATAGACAAAATTGTTGGTACCCTTTGGTTAATGAAAGAAAAACTCACAATGGTCACAGAATTTGTATTTATTATTACTTTTGTCAGATTCAAGTTATTTCTATGAAATTTAACCAATGAATGTCAGACATTGCTTTTCAACCATTCTTCAACAGAATTATTTAAAAAAATAAACTCATGGAGCAGACCTGGACAAAAATGATCTGTTTTTAAATATCTTTTAGCCACATTCAAGCAGAGCACCTGTAGATTACTCTGTTGACTCACTAATGCAATAATTCTTTTTTTTTTTTCACTGCAAAACCCAGGTATAATTGTTACTAAAACCCGCTCTTGACATAAAAAACATCATTGGTTGAGTGGTCAGATCCACTGATCCATAGGTTGGCGGTGCGATTCTAGCTCACACAGATGAATGCTGTCGTTGTGTCCTTGGGCAAGACACTTAACCCACCTTGCCCTCAGTGTCTGTGTACACTTGTGTATGAATGTGTGTGTGAATGGGTGAGTGGTTCCTTGTTGTAAAGCGCTTTGAGTGCCTTGAAGGTGGAAAAGCGCTATAGAAAAATGTGACCATTTACCATTTAATGTTACTAAAACTAGTATGCCAGCAATATATACTCATTTTAATTACCTATATTGAAATAAAAAACATTCCTGAATAGTTTTTATAATTGTCTCGATCTATAATGGAACTAGTAAATCTTTTAGTAAAAAATAATGTTTGGTACCAAAATCTAGTCGACAATATTAATAGAATAATGTGATGTCATCTGAAATGCTGCAATTCAAATCTGAATGATACTATGTGAAAATGTGTGTGTTTTTTGTGTGCTTTTTATGTCTGGTAGTATCACTTTTTCAAATGAAACTACACCCCCTTGTCTCTCCAGCTCTGATGATTACCCAGAGATCCAGCGCTTGTTTCCATATGCTGACATCCAGTACATCCCGGATGCCAGCCACTGGATCCATGCCGACAAACCTCTGGACTTCATCAGCTCCATCATCTCCTTTCTACAGTCTTAGTAACCACTTCTATTCGTACTGTAACTACTGCTACTACTACTGCTACTACCACACAACTATATCAGCATCTTAGAGAAAACGTCTCTAAGAGATGGGTCTAGTTTATGTTACTGCAGTCTATCTATGCTGGACCAAAACTTTTAACTTCATCTATTATTTTAGCTATGTAAAACACTGTACTGTTCAATTTTGTAAAATAGTTTTAACATTGAGTGATGTTTCTTGAGTAGTTAGATCTATAACATTTAAATTTGTACATTGGTAGAGTGGCAATCGTGTAGAATAATATTGTTTAGGTGGTGATACACTAATCCAAAGACTGTAAAGTACTGTTACGATTAAAGCTAGATTACAATGGCTCAATTATATGGCTTATGGTTTGAAAAGGTAAAAGATGTATTCATTTGTAACTAAAAACCTTTGGGGAACACACATAAAACTGTTTATATATAAAAGCACATCTGGCGCTGTGATTGGTGGGTTTAAACTTGGCCAGTGCTGCAATATATTTTGTGCAGTTTGCTGTATTTAAGCTGATGGTCCATATTTCTAATGTTTACATTCATTCAGTTGCAGCTCCTGTGATGAAGTTTTAATTGTATGCATTTTATGGTAAAGCTAACAGTTGACATGGTGACAGCAGTGGTGTTGTTGTTGCTGTACATTTAGTTTCCTGATGTTTCTCAGGTAACAAATGGATCTGACTGTAATCTTATTACTTATACAAGCACATGTCAATAAATTAGAATATTGTGGGAAGTCCAATTGATTTCTTCAGTTACTGTGATTTAGTATACAAAGCAAAATATTTCATGTACTCTTTTTATTCAAACTTTTGTTGTATTGTCAATTAGGGTATATTAATTATTGTTGATGTGATTATGCTGTAGTTTCCCCCAACTCCTCCCTCTACATTGACAGAAAGTGCTCAGTGACTTGTTTTATTATGTGAAGTGTAATATTTTTAAATGAATTGGATAATAGGAATGCAACAAAACTGTATTGAGAAAAGTGCAAGCGCTAATGTCTAAATGAATTGTTTTGTTGCAGTGGCACACTAAAGAAGTATAGTCACACGAATACAATGATAATACTGTACAGTGAACATTTTATATCAAAGTATCTGTATAAATAGCATATTCCTAATGTAAGTGTCGCAGTTCTAAAAATCTCAAAATCTTATTAGAATTGTGAGTGAATATTATATGCTATGTACTAAATCTATACATATAAATATTTCATAATTGTCTACTACATTTTACATTTCTAATCACTCACATGGTTTCCACATTTTTCTAATTTATTGACCTGCACTGATATTTCCCTGTCTGTTCAGCAATGTGCCCTTATAATGTCTTTGTATCCAGTTGGTCTCTTCATGTTGTTGAATATCAAAATATCCGTACCTGTAATGTCTGTAATTTAACAGCAAGTATTATATGGCTCTTGTATAAATATATGCTGCAACTTATTCATTCTTGTCTAGATGTAGTTGTGAAAATATCATTGTTTCTTTGTGGATTTGGGAAGACCAGTGGTAAACTGCCAATTGTCTTGACCAGGGTGTTGTTGATGTGTATGTGCCTCTTCGGTCTAGATCTTAAATTTATATAAAACTTGATATATACACTTTTATCATATAAGTATAGACTTTATAATGGCAGCTGGGTTGCCAAGTTTGACAATTCCCAGCACATGTAGACGGCAATCAGTTTTTAAATACTGAGATCAGAAAGCTATTATTACACAATGAGATATAACTAAGAGCTATATATATATTAATATTCAATATTAAAGTGTCATGTCTTTCAGTGTGAGCAATGGATTTCCTGTACAAGTAGAGTAAATAATATGGAGGTGTATGCACTGACGGTATTCAATAAATTGTATTAAAGTAAAAGTTGCTCTAATTTGACCTATTTGTTCCATAACCATTTCACATTCACGGACAGAACAGCAAAAAAATTGTGTTCATTGTTCTAGGTCGACATGACATCGAAATCATTTCAAGTGTTGCTCAAAATGTAACATTTTAAAGTTTAGAGAATACTTAAAGGAGTAGGCATTTGGCTTCAGTCTATTCCTCAACATAAGTTCTTAAATATTTACGTTCTTGTTTTGTGCCCAAGGTTTGAGAGAAATAAAGTAAAAATAAGTGAGCTCTTGCTGCTGTTGTCGACAGTCTTTCTCAGACCAACTCATCTGAGAGGCCAGACCAGCCCTCGCCCTGAGCAAGGATTATAATTATAAAGGATTATTGCCCCTCTAAAACTATGTAGAATAAAAAAATACTGTCTCTCAACTGTTTCTGTCTATTCCATGGTATACGTTACAGCTCAGGTCACTCAAACAACATGTAAGATGCACAGAGAAGGTTTGGCGCCGCTCGCGCTCTGAGCAGTCTGAAGGCATGGAAGCTCTGCCTGCTCACTTATAAGGCTGCTCTGCGGAAAGCCCGAACCAGATACTATTCAAATCTTTTTTTTTTTTTTTTTTTTTACTATTTGATACTATTCAAATCTAATAGAAGTAAACAAAAATAACCCCAGATTTCTGTTCAGCACTTTAGCCAGGCTGACAAACTCCCACACTGCTAATGAGTCTCTTATCCCCTCGAACATTAGTTGTGATGACTTTCTTCAATTCTTTGATTACAAAATTACAACCATTAGAGACAAAATCAACAAAGCTACTCCTAAAATCAACTCTGAGCAAATCCAGTCTGTAATACCAATATCCCACATAGATCCTCTAATAATATTAGATAAATTTACTCCTATTGATGAGGTGGAGATTACCTCAGCCATCATGTCATCCAAACCATCAACCTATTTCCTCGACCCTATTCCAATCAGACTCCTCAAAGAAGCCCTCCCCCTAATAATAGATTCCATCCATAACATAATAAATGTCGTTAGAAAATGGCTACGTTCCTCAGTCCTTTAAGTATGCTGTGATTAAACCCCTTTTGAAAAAACCTAACCTAAATCCTGATGAACTAGCCAACTAGAGACCTATCTCTAATCTTCCCTTCCTCTCAAAAATTCTAGAACGAGTGGTGGTGAAACAGCTCTGCCGCCACCTGCAGGACAATAATATATTTGAAAAATTTCAATCTGGATTCAGAGCTCACCACAGCACAGAGACTGCACTGCGTAAAGTAACAAATGACTTACTACTAGCTGCTGATAACTTCAGTCCTGGTCCTACTGGACCTCAGTGCAGCGTTTGACACCATTGATCACAGCATTCTACTGCAGAGGTTAGAATGTGACATTGGAATCAGAGGGACCGCCCTCAAATGGTTTAAATCCTATCTATCAGATAGGTACCAGTTTGTTAGTATAAACCAGAGCACCTCTCCCTGTTCTAAAGTAGCCTGTGGTGTTCCACAAGGATCTGTGCTTGGTCCAATCCTATTTACTCTGTATATGTTGCCATTGGTAATGACCGAAAGGACAAGATCGCAGATACAAGCAGCCGATATGGGTTTCCTCCGCAGAGTGGCTAGGCACACCCTTAGGGATAGGGTGAGGAGCTCAGTCACACAGGAGGAGCACGGAGTAGAGCCGCTGCTCCTACACGTTGAGAGGAGCCAGCTGAGGTGGCTCGGGCATCTGCTCAGGATGCCTCCTGGACGCCTCCCTAGGGAGGTGTTCTGGGCATGTCCCACGGGGAGGAGGCCCCAGGGAAGACCCAGGACACACTGGGGGGACTATGTCTCTCGGCTGGCCTGGGAACGCCTTGGGATCCCACCGGAGGAGCTGGAGGATGTGTCTGGGGTGAGGGAAGTTTGGGAGTCCCTGCTTAGACTGCTGCCCCCGCGACCCGGCTCCGGATAAGCGGAAGAAAGTGGATGGATGGATGGATAGATGGATGTTGCCATTGGGTAACATTATCAGAAAACATGGCATTAATTTTCACTGCTATGCTGATGACACTTAGCTGTACTTATCAATGAAACCAAATCAGACTCATCAAATAGATAGACTCAGTGCCTGTGTGAAGGACATCAAAACCTGGATGACCTTGAATTACCTGCTCTTAAATCCTGAAAAAACAAAGGTCATTGTCGTTGGTCCCAAAGGCCAAAGAGATTCTCTGTCAGACCAGATAATCTCACTCGACAATGTGAGTATAGCTTCAAGCCCTACTGTAAAAAATCTTGGAGTCCTATTTGATCAAAATCTCTCATTCACAGCCCATATAAACCTAGCTTGTAAAACCGCATACTTTCACCTGCGAAATATAAATACAATTTGAAATATTTTACCTAAAAACGATGCTGAAAAACTCATCCATGCATTTGTTACTTCCAGACTTGATTACTGTAATTCTCTGCTCGCCGCCTGCCCCAAAAGTACTATAAGGAGCCTCCAGTTGGTCCAAAATGCAGCGGCCAGAGTCCTAACAGGAACTAAAAGAAGAGACCACATCAGTCCTGTACTAAAATATCTGCACTGGCTTCCTGTCGAGCTTAGAATCAAATTCAAAGTCCTCCTCCTGACATACAAAGCCCTAAACGGTATGGCCCCATCCTATCTGCAAGATGCTATTGTCCCGTACCAGCCAAACAGGGCACTCCGCTCTCAGAATGCAGGACTATTAGTGGTTCCTAGAGCGTCCAAAAGTACAGTGGGAGGGAGAGCATTTAGTTACCAAGCTCCTGTGCTATGGAATCAACTCCCTGCTGATGTTAAACAGGCCCCCACAGTCTCTGTATTTAAGACCAGGCTTAAAACCTTCCTCTTCGGTATAGCTTATGACCAGGTTACTTAGTGAGGGAGTTAGGGAGTGACATTAAAACCCGGGATAAGATAGGCTGCAGTAGGTGATAACTAGCTGGGGAAAGTATGGCAACCTGAGCACTATCCTCTGCTTCCTCCTATTTTCTCATCAGCAATGCTATTCACATGTTGTCCCCTGTCCCACTCCCACTGTGTAGTGTAACTCTTTCAGATGCCCCGATGACAGCTGGACCCTCTCCTCCTCCCCGCCTGGCCTTCCTCCACCCGCCTCCCTCTCCTCCTCGCCTGGCTCTCATCCTCCTCGCCCGGCTCTCCTCCTCCTCGCCTGGTCTTCCTCCTCCTCGCCTGGCCCTCCTCCGCCCCCCTCCCTCCTCCTCGCCTGGCCGATTTTTCTTGTTTTGTCAGATTTTTCCTGTTGTTTGATTTTCCTGTTTGTTTTTGTGTGTAGGCAGCACGGTAGCTGAGTGGCAACACTCATGCCTCACAGCAAGAAGGTTTGGTTCATCCCCGGGTCGCCAGGCCTTTCTGTGTGGAGTTTTGCATGTTTCTCCCTGTGTCTGGATGGGTGTCCTCCGGGTTCTCCGGTTTCCCCCATCAACCAAAACATGAACGCCCTTCGAGAAAACTGTTGTTGTGATTCTGGGCATTACAAAAATAAAATGAATTGAATTGAATTCAGAATTTACCTATTGTAAATGGTTTAATGTAGTTTTGTTGTTTTTTTATGTTGAAGCCACTGTGTAGATATTGAATCGACTCTAATATTATTGCAATATAGACAAACTGCTACTGTTGCTATTTCTATTTCCATAATTCTATAGTAGACACTTCCAATCTAATGCTTTTAATTTAGTACAACTAGGGCCTTTAGTTCTCATTCACTTGCACTAACTAACTTTTAAAAAGTGAAATCATATGTCTGTAAGGAGTGATGTGACTCAGTATTGATCAGTGATTGCAGGTTTCAGTCATTATTTATAAATCTGAGAGTATCCAGCCCATTACATGAGGTGGTATGTCTCAGTGTCACAGCTGCTCCTCCTGCTTAGTCACTCTGTTCAATAATTTCAGAATATAAGAAGAATGGTATATTTATCTAAATATCTGATGCATTCTGTTTCCTAATTTATGGACAAATAATATTTTTTAACTAAATGCCCATTTAAATAATTTCAGTTATGTACAGTTCCAACTTGCCTGTACAAATACCGAGAAACTTTTCAATTTCAAACCAGTTAACCCCGAAAAGACAAAGGTTGTATCTTATAAACAGCATTTATTTACATATTGCAAAGACACATGTGTAAAACATGTATACCATTTAACACACTTAAATACAACAGTCAGATTGCACTTGTCCCTCTACATCTTTCCATTGACACTTCACTGACATAACCATTTATTACAAAATAGTAGTGCATGATCATTAATGTACCAAAATATCTTTAGTTCAATCCAGTGATATGACTTGAAACCCATCATCAGCCCCTTCCTGCTCTGGACGTGCCGACTTCTTCTTCAGCCTCCAGTTTCGTGGGAGGGTCCCGGATGTGGATGCGGCTATGGGACCTGGTTTAGGAGCCTGGGTTTGGGGGGGTGCAGTCGGGGTGGTGCTGGCGGGTTTGTTGATATAGATGTGGTTTGCATGGGTTGTTGAAGGCGGCGCAGGCGCGGGGTAATTGTTGGGGCGTTGGATGGGGGGTTTGTTGTTTCGTCTCAGGATGCCCCGGAAGTTTCTCTTGGGCGATTGTTCAGCTTGCTGCTGCTGAATCTGGACCTGCTGCTGGATCATTAGCTGCACATCCTCCTATAGCGAGGGTGAAGAGGAAGTTTATAAAATAATATTTTTATTTTTGACATTGTCCAATTTGGTGTTATGATTTAAGATGGAGGGGAGATCTCAGTAACTCTGTTGTTTTTGAAAGAAATAAACAGAAAATTCACAAATTAACCAGTGTTTGTATCATATGGCTAGACGAAGTAATTAGAGAGAATGGGGTACTATATCCATTTTTAGGACGGGTTCGTCACCATCGTCTCTCCATGGGTTCTCTAATGTTGTAATTTTGCCTGGAATGTTCCATAGAAACTAAAGAAGTTTATGCCATACTGTGGACATGCCTGGCAAAGTAATAAACATTTATAGGGCACCTTTAACAATCAACTAGGTCAAAAACATCTGCCATTTCTAGTAGTTTTTATGATGTATTATATTTTCTTATCACCAAAACAATACAATTACCATGTAACATGTCAGGGTGTTGAATCAAATGCAATGTTTGTCAAAGGAGTATTCAAACATTACCTCATAACAATATAGACCTGATTATTTTTAACTCACTGTTGACCAGAGTTACTGCTGTGACTTATTTGTTAAATTTTCTATGATGATTAAGACACTACTTTTGCCCTTCTCAGCCTTTTTCACTATTTGTCTTAGTTAAGATTTTGTTTGAAAAAGGGAAGGAAACATGAGCCCCCCTCACACACACATGCACACACACACGTGCGCGCGCGCGCACACACACACACACACACACACACACACACACACACACACATACATGAACACTCTTAAAGTCATCATCAGTTATACACAATAGCATCATCTAGCATAATTATTGAGGAGATAGAAGCATCTTAATAATTCCTAAATCTCATAGGTAACCCAATTATGTAATGAAATTCACCAAACTAATACATTTAAATATTATTTCCTTCTGGAATTTGATTAAGGAGTACAGCAGTGTTACAGAGTTTTTCTCAGACCCGACTTCGAAACACAACCACCTCAAACTTATAACATGAACAGGAAAATAAATTGAAAGTAAACACATTTTTCATGTCGGCAGGTTTGCATCTTTGCAGGATTTTTCTACTGGCCTTTGCTACTCTTCATAGCTAAAGAATTATATTTACAATTGCAAGATGCCTTCCAAGTGCATCCGTTGTTTTTTTTCATTTATGGACCAGATAGACTGAATACCCAATTCCAATACACTTATTCCAATACTTGCAAAGTATCTGGACTGAAAAAGCTCTGAAATTGAAATCTGAAATTAATACTACATAGATTACCTACTGCGTATGAATGATGTTTAACAAATAAACCTGTCTTGACTTGACTTTTCCCATTGCGGGATAGGCTGCATTTACAGTTTTCAGACGCTAATGCCTGGGATTTGGCACCCACCTTCCAGGCCTCCAGCTCCAGTGAGAGCTCCAGTCTTTTCTGCACCGCCTCCAGCAACTGGTTGTTCAGAGCCATCATCTCAGTCTTACTGCGCAACAGTTCAGCCTCCATGGCCTTCTTCCTAAACACAAAAAAGGACACATGATTTAAAATAGATTCATTATAACATCCATTAGATTGTGGCCTTACTTTTCAATGGCCTCGTCTCTGTCTCGTAGAGCTTGTTGAAGAATCGCAGTCTCCTCTGCTCTATTCTCACCAGATTTACTTTTGTCCTTAAAAACATACATAAATGTTTATTGTCATATTCAAATTAAACTTTACACTTCAGGAAATGTATTATTTAAAAAATTACATGTTGATTAAGTAATTTACATGCAAGTTACTTAATTTAATCATATGCAATAATAATAATTAAAACATGAAATAATAATGATAATAATGATGATGATGATGATGATGATGATGGTGATGATGATGATGATGATGATGATGATGATGATGATGATGATGATGATGATGATGATAATAATAATAATAATAATAATAATAACACATTTCACTAATACCTTTCACCAACTCTAGATTTACCTGAGTAATATTTAAACTGAAATATTAATATTATAATTATTATTAACATTAAATATTCAGAAGAAATGAATTTCTTGTCATTTATTTTGTCATAACTTATTTCTACTTTATTTAATTTATATCAGCTGTGAACCTGGCTGTTTTTTGTTTTGTTTTTTTAATTAGATAATTGCGTGTAACATCTGTCTGGTGTTTATCTATTTTAATCTCACATTCCTGTTTGATTAGCTTTAGACGTTGTTAAGCGTGACTTAAAACTGTGACGACCTTTTCTCTGATCAGATTTAGACACCTGTGAACCGGAGCAGCTGCATACCTGAGGTGCCTTAACAACTCTCTCATCCAGGAGGAACCCGAGCCTCTGACTATACAATGTGTCCTTTGAGTTGTGAAAGAGACTATTTACATTAGAAGGATGTACTGTCTCATTCATAAAAAATAAATGAAGGGAGGAATTAAAGCTCCTATATTACACATAACTGACTCTTGTGAGCTTTAAACTGTGTCAGAATGCTGTTACCTCCTCAAAAAAAAATTACTTTTATGTCCTCATATTGATCCGTTTTCCATTTGATTTCATGGTTTCTTTTGAAAAACAAATCAACATTAAGCAAGAATGTTTATGAACAAAAACAAGGCAGACAGTTAACAAATTAATAAACCTCATCTTTAATCGCAAATCAAAGCTTCCCTCTTTAATGTCATAACACACAAAGTTATTCAATCTCTTTCTTCCAAGTCTAAACTCTCCAGGCCACATGTTTTTACTGCCATAGGATCACAGGGAGACATAAACTAAAAACACCTGGCTAGTAACAGTAATCTGCTAATCATGATTTAATCACAATTTTATTGGTGTAAGCACTTAACATTGCCTTATTCAGTCCCTCCCTTAGCCAGAGGATGCAGGCTACACTCAAAAAACACATTTATGCTAGGATGTAGTGTTGTGCTCAACACAACAATATGCACTGGTCAGAGCAGAAATTGAACCTTTAACTTTCTTGTATAAGATAATCATTGTCCTTGGTGTCAAGGTTCTTTGAGCCACAACTGAAAGTCACTGTGTTTTGTTGAATTTAGTCCTAATTTTTATGTGGTTTCACTCAACGCCAGTATATCAGAAGATTCATACATTACATTGATGAAACCATGAATTTATACTCTATATGCTGATTAAACTACAAGTGTAAAGTGTTCCCTCGCATGAGTTACATAGCGAAACTTAATGTCTCAATATTAATCCACCTTTGCCTTTCTTGTGTTGACTCAAAGCAAACACTACAAATTCTGACCATGTCGGAGAGCAGGATTCCTGGCAGCACAGACCTGTGTGGTGTGGTCCATGGCCAGTTTTCGGGACACAAACTGCAGCTGGAGTAGAGCCTCATCGAGCTTGTTGTCTCCCTGAGGGACCTTCAGGGGTCCCGCCTCCGGCTCTGTGAGAGGGTGCAGGAGACGCAGTATAGACAGCACCTCCTCTGTCACCTAACACACAGATATGAATAAGAGAAATGTTAGAAAATGTTTGATTTCAAAGGTTTAATGATAACTTTATTCAACAGCTGTAAACAGCCTCAAAATAATCCATCTATCCATCAGTAAACAATAGCTTTTTACAGTTTCAGTGTAGTTAGCTCCTCCCTTCAGATAGATATAAGGTAGTGTCCACCAGCAATCTAACCAGAACTGAAGAAGCAGTTTGGATGAGCAGCGAAACGTCTTCACTCCTACAACTTTTGTCCATTTCACAGATTTAACTTCGTCTTTTACTAATAATAAATCTACTTCTTTAAATGTTAATATTTACTTTATTTTTGTCTTTGGAGCCACTTTAAAGTGTACTTTGTAACTTTCCTGATGGTGGGAATGGCACCTCCTTGTCACCCTCGAGATGTCATAGCTGTGCTCCACAGTATGGCATTAAATGGATCTATCTCTAGGGAGACAAGTACCGGTAAGTGATATCAACAGACCATGTTAAAGGTCATAGCTATAGAGATGCGCCCGATTCACAGTAAAAAAAAAAAAAAAAAAAAAAAAAAAAAAAAAAAAAAAATATATATATATATATATATATATATATATATATATATATATATATAATATATATATATATATATATACATATATATATATATACATATATATATAATATATATATATATATATATATATATATATATATATATATATATAATATATATATAATATATATATATATATATATATATATATATATATATATATACATATATTTTATTTATTTTTTTTCAATATTTTTCAGCAACAAAACCTGTACCCATTAAATAACCTGCGAACACCTGTAACTGAATGGATGCAAGAATACTATGGAACATTCCAGGCATTTTCTTCTAATTTGTAGACAGATGATATAAATTAGTAGTAAATATCTGTAGTAGCACAATACAGCCACAACGTGAACACCCTCTGACCCCTCACCCTCTCTCGGTCCTGGCTCCAGCCGTGGCCCTCGTGGCTCTCCTGGAGTTTGTCGACTTGGGCTTTAAGTCTGATGCTCCTCCGACGAGACAGCTCCACCTCCCTCCGCACCTCCTTCAACTAACGACAAACAAAAAAAAAAGATTTTTTTTTTTTCTGCATATTTTTTTTTTCCTCAATTTTTATCATATGGTATACAGCTGAATAAAAAGGTACTGCATTTTTTTTTTATTATCTTTTGTATTATCTGTGAACTATAATAATATATCTGTTCCCTTCAACAAAAACAGATAGTTAGATTAAGATGCACAACAAGTTCTTTTTGAGAAACTTGTAACTCCATATAACAGCTCTTTTCGAGAACTCATCTTATTTGTGAGCATTGGCATTTAATATATCCTCTGCCTTTTACAGTACAAAAACTCATAGTATGCATCTTATTCTTCATAATCATATTCTTTTATATGCATACACTTGTCTTCAAACTTGGATAAGTGGTTAAATATTCTCCATAACAACAACAACCAAGGCTTGTAAAATCTTTACGGCTTCAAACTGGTTTTGTGCCCGACCTGTCACACCAGACAACAATCTCAACTGTCATTTAGTCTCCAACAACAGTGAATGCACGAAACACCAGTTAAAATTATCAAATATTTGACCAGTTACAAGAGCCATATATTATGTAGGTGTCATTATGTTGGGACTTTTCTTAGTTATCAGCTTTTAAGATGTCTTGTTCTTAATCCAGGCTACAGCTGGTTCTTATGTGTAGTTCTGTTCTGCTGTCTTCATACCTGGTTTTGTCCTTAGATCTTATTTTTTAATGTATTTAACCCTTTTATATAAACATGGATTTCATTTAACCTTTTTCCCCATTATAGATGCAATTTTAGATTTTTTAACAAGAAATTATACAATGTTATTGTTAATTGCTATGGAAACAGTGCAAATCTTTCATCACACATAGGGTAGGCTACAATATGAAGACTAAACATACAAATTGTGCAAGGATCTAAAATGCTCTAGCAGGTAAGCAGCCATGGTACTCCATGTATCTGCTCTTTGTCTAGTTACAAAATGTGTACTCACAAACATAATTTAATACATAATTAACCATTCAAATTCCTTTGAGCAGTTGTTTTTGTCTGACAATGTGAATCAGAGTCTGGCATGACAAAGGTTAGTATTTCCAGTTTGACAGAAGAATCTAAATGAGCAGTTTCTGTTGACAATGTTGAGAAATGATATCCTTCTGTGTGATGTTGAGCTATAATACAGTGTTTTAACACTTTGTTGTTCCAGGGACTTTTTTGTACAGGCATTATCAAATAAATGCTGGAAACTGGTTCCTGAAGTATTGTTCCCCCTACACTAATGCTTCTATAATGGTCCCTTATAGTAACAGACACGCTGGCATCGTAAAGGGTGGATTTATATTTGTATTAAATATTGATTTAGAGTTTAAATAGGCAACGATTTTTCCATCTGACTAAATCCAAAACTATCACTAGTCTACAGTGAACAATAGCCAAAATAGAATAAAACAAACAAAATGTTAAGACTTTAGCTCCAGAGCTTATAAAATATTACCTCTCTTTTTGAGACTTCTTTACTTTATTTACTAAAGATAAAGGCTTTACTGTACAGGACATATATAAGCATGAATGGGGCGAAGATTATAATTGAACAACTACAGTGCTCTTGGTCAATCCAAAATATGAATAAACCTCTAACTTCAATATTTAACTAAGTCAAATTGTTGCACTTATCTCACTTGTTTATTTTCATCTGTTAACGTGAGAATAATAATAATAAAAAAAATTAAATTAAAATCTGTAACCAGTATAGCTACAGTTCTTCTAAATAATTGCCATAAGCCTGGCATTTATGGAGCCAGATTGTTGACAATCAACTTTTTATGCAGCAGCAACCACAGCCTCCCAGACACTGTTCGGGGAGGTGTACTTTCCCTTCACCGTAAATCTCATTTAAGAAGGGCCCACAAGTTCTCAGTAGGGTTTAGGTCAGGTGAGGAAGGGTCCATGTCATTATTTTTTCAACTTTAAGGTCTTCACTGGCTAGCTATGCAATGGAGCATTGTCCGGCAGAAAAATGATGGTCCTCTTGAAAGATGAAGACTTTTTCCTGTACCCCTGCTTGAAGAGTGAAGTGTCTTCTAAAAACTGGCAGTAGGTTTTAGAATTCATTTTGGGTCCATCTTCAACCCTAAAAGGTCCAACTAGCTCATCTTCAATAATACCAGTCCGAAGTCGAGTTTTGTGCCCACGGGCCCATCCATCTGGTCCATCAAGAATCACTCTCATCTCATCTTGGCATTTCACCTTATGTATCTTGTTTCAGCCAGCCTTACCTTGGCCATAAACTCTGAACCTCTTACTTCTGGGCATCCAGGTAGTTTGTGGTTCTTCAATCTGACAGCGCTGGAAGATAATGGATTCCTGGTAGCTTCACATTTGATTCTTCTCAAATCTTTTACAATTAATTTGTGTCTTTTATTCTCAACACATTTCTTGTGACATTGTTGTTCTGTGATCATGCAATTTCATGAGTGCTGCATACCTTTTTGAAAGACTTTTTAGAATTTTTGACCTTTCAGTTAGTTTAAATCTCTTTTTGGCCCATTTTGCCTGAGGAAAAGAAGTTGCCTAATAATTATGCACACCTTAATATAGGGTGTTGATCTGCTTAGGTTGCACCCTCCTGTGTGACACATAAACATATATATGTGTAAATCCAATAAGCATTCAAGTTTACAACTTGGTGTTAGACAATATCAAAATGATGCTATGGTCAAAATACTCACCTGCCTAATAATTGTGCACACAGTGTATAACGATATATGTGTAACAGCCTTGATCACAAGACTATTACAGCACACTGTCCAGTTGAAGTCATGCATTTTATCCGGGTTTAGGAAAGGCAGCAACTTTACACTTACCTCCCTTCTGTGGCCACATGTAAAACATACATATTTCAAAAACGTTAAATGAACACATATCAGCTGAGTTGATCTTACTGTATCATTGACATGTCCAAGTGTCCTTCTCCTCCCCAGGGGTCTCCCGCTCTTGATGAGGTCTGGCAGTGTCCCGTCAATGAACGCCTTGTGCAGGATGCTTCCCTCAACCTCCTCTGTTGCTACCGGTGACACCGGATTCTCCCCCGTCCTGTCCATGGGAAGCTCCCCTGGACAATCTTTCTCCTCTGATTTAGTAGAACTTGAGTCATCTTCATCCCGTGCTTCATTCAGGCCCAAATCAGACAGTGAAGTGGAGTCGTCTTCAAATAGCTGAGGAGGTTCTGAAGATAACTCACTGTCCAACTCATCTTGATTCTGGACAGTGTCTTCTGGAGGCATTGGTGCCGTTGTTGGTGTCATTGTCGGTTTTGTATAGTAGACTGAGGTTGCCCGTGATGACCTGTCCTCCAGTCTGTTGAGAGAGGAGTAGATTTGACTAGTAGTGTTGACACGTGGTCGTAGTCTCTCGTTCAAAATGGAAAATGGCTGACTGTAGTCCATCTTTGAATAAAAAAAAACTAAACTAAAACATCAAGTGTCTGCTCCAACTGTATTTGTTAAATCTGGGAGAGGAGAGAAAGGAAAGTCAGTCAGAAATGAGCACAAACTTGCTTTTCCTGATCTAGAAAGCATGAGATGATGTGACGTCAGAGGAGGATGTGGCCTGACAGACCTGTATGTCTGTGTGTGTGTGTGCGTGTGCGTGGTTTCAAACAAATGACGTGCAAACATACCTGACACTGGCTTGGCTCTGAAAAAGGGAGGAGACCTTTTGATCAAGAGAAAGAATAAAATTAGACTGGTTTGACGTATTGAAAACCTCAGTGTGTTTGGTAACCAGGATAATAATGAAGTGAAAAAGAAGAGAAAACCTAATAAAAACTAGAAAGTATAGAAAGAGTTATAGTGAAAACAGCCCATGTTCAGACTTTGGACTTAGTTGCCTTGAGGAATAAAACTAGTGTATATATATATATATATATATATATATATATATATATATATATATATATATATATATATATATATATATATATATATATATATATATATATATATATATATATATATATATATATATATATATATATATATATATATATATATATATAAAATCAACAGAGAAGTTGTCTTGAATTAAAAAGTCTGGTTTATTGAATCAACTGTGCACAATCATCAAAGAGCTGTTCTCCCTATCAGTGTCGTCTCAGCTGACAAATGAAAAGTGTGTATTTATACCATCAAAACAATCATGCCAGTTTAGTCTAATCAACGTGGCTGGAGGCTGCTAGACGCACAAACAAGAGATACACTCATACACAACAACAGATGGTATTACGAAGATGAAAATAAACAATGAAACAAAAATGAAAATAATACAAGTTACCTATTTATTGTGGTTACTGCAAAATAGACCTATGGCTTTATCTCCCTTTGGAGAACTATGTCTGGAAAACAATGGCACTGCTGCAGCAGTCTAATATATCTATCTATAAACATTGATAAACATTATATAAAAACATGAAATAAAATATAGGCATTATCACTGCCCTTCATAATACAAAAACGTCTAGAGAATATTGAATAGGTAGGGCGTTTATGCCAAATAATATCCCTTCCTTAGTTAATAAGAATGTTCCCAAAATTGTGCTCAGAAAGTTGTTGTCCTGTTAATAAACAGCATATTTAAACTGGTCTCTGATTTCTTGGCAAAAAAGCATTTATGGAACTTTCAATCACAAAGTCAGTACATAAAAATAAAAAAAGCAACGTTACCACACTTAGTCATCAGCTATGTATGATCATGTGGGGAATTCTATGAACAAACAGACCTTTAGGAAACATAGGGGCTAATTTTGGTGATCATTAAAGATAGAAGTGAGTCAACATTCTGCTGAAAATATCTGTCAGGAAGTACCGGTTTACCTCAACGATTGGGCCCAAGTAGGACATGATAAGCATGTTGATGTAATGCTAATATACATTAATAAGTCTGTTATGCAGTACACCTATTGTGCATTTACAGACATATTTCTGGATGCCTTCTTTATAAATTGGTAATATGCATAATCTTTGCAAGTTTGTAATTGGTGCGGTGTTTCAATTGCCGAAGAATTTAATAACTCCAGTGTGAACTTATGAATGTGTTCAAGTCAACAGTGACAAAGGAAGTGATGACGCTGGACAAAGTAAAAATGTTGCTATTTATAGATTGAAACTTTAGCATTAATTACACATTTTACGTCATCTTTGAGTCCTTAATGTCTGCAGAAAATTGGTTACCTCCTAAACCAACAACTAAATCATCATGTACATATATTTTCCCATTTTCAGTATTTTTGTAATTTATGCCCTAAAATGAATATTACTGGAAGAAAGGGGTTAAATGGCCTTGTAGAATAAACAAAAGCTACAGATGGTCACATTTTTTTTGATGGAAACATGACATGGAAACATGACAAATATGTCATGTAATATGGGCCATTTAATTTTATACTCTAGTTAAAATTTGTTTCATGTCAAATTGGATCCTTTGGCATTTTAAATGACGTCTTTCTGTGTTTGCACAGTCACCTGAAACCTTCTATAAATCAGGCCCAGTGTTTCTGCCCCTTCAATCACACATGGGAAAGCAAACAGAGGAAACAAAGACCTGGACCAAAACTGGTCTGGACTTTTGTCACATCAAAAAGATGAACTTCTTAAAAGTACTGAATGGGGAATGTTACAAAAGTCAAGTTTTGGTTGTTTACTAGAAATAAATTCACAGTAATGAAACAAACTGTGCAGCAAAATATTTTTGTTGCAAACATGTTTGACAAATGCCATTTTAAATCAACAGTAAAAGTTTATAAAGAAAATAAATAAAAATACAAGTAACACAAATATATTTAAAGTCTCCAAAGGAGCAATGCAGTTGTCACTTCATTCACAGTACTGCATACCCAACCCTAGACAAATCATTTTATTATTAGTGTAAACATAATTCATAATTCAGATCTGTTATGAGTTTTGTCCTTTTTGTTGTTAATGGAGGCAGCACATCTGAAGCTGAGGTTATCAGATGCAGAATCAGGGGTATTTCCCATCCTAAACAACAGTACAACGGAATGTTTAAGACAAAATCTTATTGTATTATTACTTTACATCAATTACTTCCTGTATGGACTGACCTGGTGGTGATCCTGGCCTTGTGATTGGCTGATCCATCTTCAGTGTCGATCCATGAAGCTCCTCTCAGCACAAACATCTTCTGAGATTCAGGAAATGGAGTTGAGGTCCATTCCCAGGTATTTCCCAACATATCATACAAACCTATAATGTAAAATGACATATTTCAAAACAAGAAGATGTTTTATAGTATGGCAACTAGGTATAATTTTACACTGTTTATTCTAGCATTCCTATCCTTGAACCGCTTTTGACAGGTGCAGATCACCACAAGAGCTTCAGCTTTGGAGATGCTCTGCCCCAGTCCCCCAGCATCAGAATTTCTCTTCTCAGACTTTCTATTCATCTAAAAATTAACTGCATAGCCAGGTTACAGCATCTCCTGGTCTACATGGCTTTAAAGCAACACTGTGTAACTTTCTTGAAGTGGCACATCACCTACATCATTTCATGGATATAAAGTTAAAATCATACTTTAGATCATCATGAGTTCACCATGGAGGTGGATTCGTTTTTTGCCATTCTGTGGAATATTGAAGCCAAAGGAATAACACGCATGCAAACAAGCAGGAGGAGTGTGGGGAAGCTGGCCCGAAGCGATCAAGTAGGAAGGAGGCAGACTCAAAAAAAAAGTCCCATTAGAAAAAATTAATTTCCAGCGTTGTGGTACCCCATCAACAAAAAAAATCATACATATTTACAAAAATTAACGGTGCTCAACAAAACTAAGCAACAGAACTTAAACAACTAAGGGAAAAAGCCACATGTACCCTGGCTACACTGATGTCTCTACTCTGTCTAATTAGCCCTGCTAAAATACCCTCCTGCACCTGAAGCACCTCCCCCTGGTATACACCATCGCTTCCCCAGGTGCTGTGGGTGTAACATTAGCAGAATCTTAAATGTAAAGCCATATCTCAGACCCCCAAGTCCCTAAACTAAAGTGTTTAACACAATAACCATAAACACTTAAAACATTGAAACCAAAATACATAAGACATTAACACAAAAAATAAACTTAAACCAGTTTTCCCTCCACATGGTTTGGCCCGCGACCACACCCAAAGGGCACGCCCCCTCTTTGTTTGGACCATGTGGAGATGCAGGTAAGTGGCTTGATGTATTAAACTGAATTGACACATTTAACTAGTGATGGTAAAACCGAAACCTCATGAAACATTGAACCACTTTGAGACAACTGCACTGAAAATGACACACTGCTTCAAATCATTTGACACAGTCAGAAGAGCGACATCTGCTGGATTTTTCTGTAATGCATTTGTGTGGATGTGACGTAAAGCTTCCATTTTATTTTTATTCTATTATAACTTATTCTCCTGTTTATTATGATATTGTTTTGCATTATTTTGTGTCAACTTGTGTTTAAATAAAGTTGCTTTTCCCTCTTTGGCACAACTCACGTTTTTAAATGTGGTATACAAATAAAATAGCTATTTTCTAATAAAAAAAAAATAAAAAAAACTTTTCAAACTGGTGTCTTTGTGTCCTATACTTGTATGTATGCATTAGTTTTACTCGGACTCGGCCAACTAAAGAGTTTGCAGCTACAGAGGCATTTTAAACTGGAAAAATTGGAGAATAAAATGATGTGGTTAAGCAACTGGGATAGTGATTGTGCAACTGTAGTTTTTCTGAAATTGGAACATTTTTGGAAAAGGTGTCAGGGATGTGAGTGGGGAAATGTGAGATACGGTATTTATAAAGTTTTAAAGATTTTCTCTTGAGCACAAATCAAACACTTGACTTTATTCAGGTTTATTAAGTCAAAGTGCTCCCATGCATATGACCGTGCTCTTTTTGGTGGCAATGGCTGTCCCTCTATATGTCCTCCTTACTGTCTCACTCACACTCTTTCAACCACTCACTCACTCTCAACACTTACCTACTACTTACCTATATCACCTACCTAAAACTATGACTGTGTATTATTTAGGCCTAGGTGTATATTGATGTGAATCTGTGTATGTGGTGGAGTGTATCTTGTAAGTGTTATACATTTATATACACCAAGTGTATATAAATGTATCTGTACTAGGTGTAATCTATTCTTACCTGCTTTAATATAAACTTTCCCTTATTGAATAACTAGTATAGTGTTAGAAATGCCGTCAACAAAATCTCCTCTCAATACCCACAATTCTTGGGGGGGATTCAGACTCTTTTAAAGCTTTGACACAATTAT
This sequence comes from Periophthalmus magnuspinnatus, assembly GCF_009829125.3. Taxonomy (NCBI): domain Eukaryota; kingdom Metazoa; phylum Chordata; class Actinopteri; order Gobiiformes; family Gobiidae; genus Periophthalmus; species Periophthalmus magnuspinnatus. Next base: position 31,987,469 of record NC_047139.1, on the reverse strand, counting down.
AAGCCACCCCCATCAAAATTCCCGCAAAGCAGCTTGAAAGCAGAGCTCAACACGTATCTCTGACACTTCTGATGTAACGAGGCCTCGGTTTGACTGGTCACGTGATTTTTGGCGTGGTGAAGCGCATATCGAAACAACGCTCGGCAACACTTCCACTTCATAGGGTCAGTACAGTGTCGAGCTGAGAGGCTCGAGCGCAACATCTCTACATTTAACTAAATAAAATATGTTTAAACTAACAAGTGTGTGGTGATTTAACTAATTGAAAAACTAAACTAAACAAACCTGGGATAGTTCTATTTAGTTTTGTATTGCAAAATTATTGAAAATGACCATTTGAAAGTGTGCACAAACAAAATGGTAAATATTAAAAAAGGGACAAAGGCCCACTTTGTCACAAGGAGCCAGGCAAAATAAAAGTCAGGTTTGCAGAGGTGACAAGCATTTCAGTGCAATAAAAACATCCTAAATGAAAGTTTCGTAAGTTTTTTTTTAGCTAAAAACTACATGGTGGGGCTTTAAAATTATTTTAAATACAAACATTCTTGTTCATTGTGAGTGGGGTCCCTCTCCACTTAGATGTAACTTAGCCTGATGCCGCCACCTGCTTGTCTTGACTAGTTTAATACCATACTGTGAAATATCAGAAAAATAATAACCTGCCCAGGGAGACAGACTCCAGGTGTATCGTTCACCAGAAAAGTTATGCAATGTACGTTTAACTTTAACTCCACCTTCACTAGCGCTCATAGTGTGACATCTAGGCTTATGTACATTGTTAATTATGGTAGTATCAAATCTTGCAATTACCATAACTGTTTTGAGGGGGAAAAGCAGTCACAGGAGAGGCGCCATGAAATCCGTCTTCAGCAGTGTCATTGTCAGGAAAGGTTCCCTAAAACATAAAGAGTATAGATAAGACTGTAGTAATTGCTATTTCTTTTCCCCCATTATGTTAAAAAGTTTAAACAAACGTGCTTAGAATCATTGAAACAGCAGCATAGGCAGGACAAATCTTGAGAGAGCCTCTAAAAAATGAGGTCCATTACTGTGAATTTGCTTAAATCAATGCAGCCACATCCCACATTGCAGGGGATCCGTGGCTTCAATACCACTGCCTTACAAATATCAGTATTCATGTTACATAAAAAATATTGTGGAAAAAATAAATAAAAATATGCATTCTTTATCAAAAATGTACTCAAAATGGTACCTATAAAGAGGAAAGTGAAACCCTTGAATATTCCTTCAATCACTAATAATTTCTTTTTAATGTTTAAAATTTTTTTACAAGGTATTATTGAATTTTTTGGGGGGCATTTTACAGTGACTGAGTATTTACAGATCAATGTACTGTGCATGAAACTCAAGCTCCTCTTTAACCTTTAACTAAATAGTTGTGGCTGGTTCTGTTAAGGAGTAAACACCTACACAGTAACAGTACACACAGTTTGAGAGTGAGAAGTTTCAGGGCATAGTTTCATATCAGGTGGTTGGAAAGTGCATTAGATCTGGTGAATTTCTTATAAGAACCACAAACCGACTGCTGATAATGTGTACAGCAAATAACGAGTATCACAGAAAGAAACAAACCTGCCATAAGTTGGCCCTTTTGGCTTTAAACTTATTGCCCCATGGGTATGTTTGACCTGAGAAGAAACATAAAATTACTTACTAATAATATACAAAGTTCTACATATTTTCAAAACACACAATAAAATGATGTAGGTATAAAGCTTTTTATGTTTCCTGTTTTTTTAAGATGGTTTATTTTTACCATGTGACCACATGGTAAAAATAAACCATGCTATTTTCAGAGCATGCAAAGCTTTATGCTGGATATTGGTAATAACTCATAATTTCAAATCATATTGACTGCAGATTTGAGCATATTAAATAAGTACCTTCCAGCCCCCCTCGTGCAGCCAACTCCCACTCCTCCTCTGAGGGTAGTCTCTTCCCTCTCCACTCACAGAAGGTCTGGGCATCGGTCCAGCTCACATGGACCACGGGGAAATCCATTCGCTCTTTTATCCCTGAAGCAGGACCTGCGGGCTGAAAAAATTAAACACAAGTTTTTAGCATCAAATCATTGGACACTAAAGCTTGGTATAGTCGTGCAGCTAAAACTATGTTGTTAAAAACTGGGGGAATCTATTACCAATATCACTTTTTGACATAATGAGGTAGAATAAATACGCTTTTGAAGTTGAATTTTTTTTGTGTGGAACTTGACCTAAGCAGGGGTTGCTTTATACAAAAACATCCAGCAAACAGCATGCAATCCTACTTGAGCACATAAATCAGTGTTGCTGTGTTCTCTGTAATGTACCTTCCACACTGTACTTACTGCACATAAAAAGTGCTCTAGAAAATTAAATCTAAATGCTATATCTGATACCTGACCCAAAATATGTGGCCTTACCTGTCTCCAGAATGCACGCCATACAGGCAACCACCAGGGCGCTGACTGCAAGAAACGCAAGGAAATAGGTGGACTCAAGCCTTAAAAGTGATAGATAAATATGACATTGAGGTATTATTTAAAAGTACCTTTATCCTTTCTGTGATTTTGCTCCTGGTCACCTCTGGCACAAAATCTTCAAACACAAAACTCCATCCTATCGTCTCTGCCTCTGTTTTGTATTTTTTTGCTCTCACAAACTCCCTTAAATTAATGCATACTATTTCAATAGTTTTGTCACTGTACCAACAACTGATCAAACTGATTAATTCAAATACCTGAAGTCTGCATTAGTTACAGGATACTTGTCTATTACAAAAGTCTGGACTTTGACTTTTCTGACTGGGGACTCTCCTTCTCTCCCATCAGATGCACTTGCCCCCATCAACAACGTTCCTCCAGTGATTTTCACCGCCCCATCTTCTGCAGTCAATTTAAAGAACCGAGTCAATGCATAATGTAAAAAGGTAAGTTTGAGTAAATGAATTACCTGCTGCTGCTGTGAGCAAATATACAGCTGAACATATCCAAATCACGAGCATTTTTCCAAGTGTGCGATTTGCCTTCACATGTCGTTTTGAGGATTTACGTTTACACAAGAACTGATATTTGTGGATGGAGTTAAACTTGGTCAGAATAATACTGAAGTAACATTGTTGAGGTAACGCGATAACTTGCCCAACCGCTAAAAGGTTCCGTGTTGTACCGCAGCATTACTAAAAGTTCCGCTTGTGCTTCACCTTTAATGATTTAGATCAGAAAGCCGGTACGAAATGTAACTCTAAAAAGTTTTAAAGAATTACAGTAAATTATTGAACTTATGTGGGATACTGTCTAATGTAGACAGTGCAAATTTGTAGCATGGCAGGATAAAAATAATATTTTACAGGTTAGCAGCAAAGTCTCCCTTTTATGACTTCATTCACTCTGACACCACTTATGTAAAGTTTTACATAAAGATTTATATAGTTACACAAACATGAAAACACACCAAAAACAGTCCAAGGGCCAAGAACACTTTAATGTGTAGAAACAAAACCGGTCAAAACTAAATCTCAAAGAAACTCATTGCTTCAGATGGATTTTTGATGAATCCATGAATAACATTTATATTTGATAGAAGATGGTCACAGGCTGTCCTCAAGACCAAAGTGGTTCAGGGAGTGGAAACCTAAACCATCGGTAAACTCAGTAAGTACTGACATCTGCAGCTGCTGTCCAGTTTAACCTTTGAGTGAAGACATTCCCGCTCGCATGATTTCATCAACCAACAGGATGTTACTGGCAATGACCGTGCTGCAAAAACACAATGCAGGTAGGTAGGATTAGCACATTAATACATTTCAGTACAACTGAATATGGTTTTATCATTTTAATTTAGACTGGTACCATGAATGAAGAAGCTGCTTCTTGACACTGTAGTTATCCCATACACCTGCCTCTCCTGCCACCATGGGCTCACCTGCAAAACAAACATGCTCAAGATTAGTAGGCCTACTCATAACACTACAGACCAATAACTACAAAAAACAGGTCTTCCAAAAATAGCTGTAAATTTAGAAAGGGCAACGTTACACAGAAAAACAATAATGTACATAAACACTAACAATGCTATTTTGAGTTACTTTGTCATATTAAAGTTTTTCCTCCCTCATTGTATTCAAAGAAGTGTGTAATACTAATTTATTGCTGAGCAGGCTCACTACATAATGACTATACTGCCCCCAGGTGTCTATAGTAAATACTGGACCTGTGCTGAGGTCTACTCCCACAAGCTGCCCAGACTCCTTGTACTCAGTCTGCAGCTTCAGCAGAGTCTCTTGTTGGTCGTACCCAGAGTTCTGAGCTAAAACCTACAATGAAAAAGAACACATTGATAAACTGTACAGTCTTATAATTTCGCTCAAGAGTTTATCATATTACAAGGCTGTGTTTTACCTTTGGGATGATGAGGAGGGCATCTGCGAAGGCCTGGACTCCCAGCTGAGCTCTGCCTTTGACGCTGGGCTTGTGCTTTACTAAAGCATCAGCCACAGCCACTTCAAATGCACCAGCCCCCGCGACTACACAACCTACAGGAGGGAGCAAGCATAAACTTGAAGTAACAATCAAATTTAGTCTATACCTAAAATTATTTCAACAGTCCTTAGTATTATGAGCATAGTTATTTTGTGCTGGTCAGCTGAATACATGAAAGAGAGACTGGAGCTGTCTTTATGCAGAGGAAATGACCGGAGTTGCTGTAGCACAGATTCAAGACCAGAGAGGCTCACGGGAGCGTCTCTGGGTGTTCTCTGTGCAAAATACAAACTATACACATACAACTATGAACTCCCACATGACGCGTACCATCTTCGATGGCATTCTTGACGGCACGAAGTCCGTCCCTTACAGCATCTTTGATCTGTGTTAGAGTGTGTGTGTTTGGCCCTTTGATCAGCAGTGTTACCGACCGAGGGTTCCCACACTTCTCAATAAATGTGTACTTCTCCTCTCCCTGAGACAAAAAAAAAAATACACTCAAAATTAACTCAAGTTAACAAAGCTTCTACATTTTCAAAAAAAAAAAAGAGAAAGCAGATCCTTACCAATGTGTGTTCATAAACGAGACCGGCATTTCCCAAACACTCTGGAGTCAAGTCTTCCACAGAGTTCATGGCAATGCCACCACAAGCAAGGGTCAGTCTGGGGGTAAAAACAATACCATTAACACGCTCCAAAAGACAATTACTAAAGAATTGATGGTGCTTTTGAAGAACCGTGTCACCATTTTTTATGGCTGAAGTAATAAAACAATAAGAAACCCTCCAAGTAATACTTTTATAATTCTTTTGCAAACTTTTTTCTTAGTTTACAGGGTCAAAATCAACCACAACAAATAAAAATACACATGTGTATTATAACTAAATCCAATAGTCCAATTATGGGTTGGACTCACCTCTCCATGTTCCTCCTTTTGGCCCTACGTAGAGCTACGATACCTTCTTTAGCCAGAGCGTCGAGAGAATATGGGTCAATACCCTGCAAGAAACACACAAAATAAAGATGTAATATCTAAGAACATACACCTGACTGTACTTTGATACAAGGTTGGCATTTAGTCCTGGTCCACTGAATACATGTAGGAGAGATGGAGCCCTCATAATGCAGAGGTACAGACCGGAGTTTCTGTGGCACAGACATTTTGACCAGAGGTACCTACAGGAGCACCCTAGGGTGTTCACTATGCAGTTAAGAGTTAATGTTTTGTAACTAATAATTTAAGGAAAGAAAACCGTTTCAGAATTAATTTTGTCCATCCTTAGTGTAAAAGTTTGGCAATAATTGGTAAAGAGGGTGAATGTTTAAAGATTTAAGGGGGCACCAGTAAATTGAAATACAAAACTGAAAATGTTTGAGAAATCATGGGCCAGACAATGACCAATTGTTTTATAAGACAGAACTGTCTACAGATTGAATATTTACTAGGATAGTAAAAAGTATAGTAAAAGCTACTTTCTTTTAACAGACCATCCATCATGTGCTTTTCTTCTGTTTATTCATACCTTCTGGTTGATGACGACAAAGCCCTTCTCTCCATTGGGACATACTTTGTTTTTCAGAGCAATGATTTTCTGAACACGGTCTTCAATGAACTTCCTCTCGGCTGCCACCAGTTTCTCTCGCTCTACGGCACTTTTGTAGAAAAAGCCAGAGTTCACCTCAGTTTTCTCGTACTCCAGAGACACATTACAAGTCAGAATATAGGCATCCTCCACTCGCTTTTTCATGTCGGGATGTCGGGCACCATGGTCCAAAACCAAACCTCTGATCAACCTGTGGGTAAAGACACAAGTGTTAGAGAGGTACCCCCAGCCAAAAAAATGACTGATGTAGACAATGATTCTAATTGAAGGCAGCAGGAGGATAGTCATGTTTTGTTTAAACCATTTGTGAATGACTGAATAGCCACTTACTGTGTGTCACAGTCGATCTTGTGTTTCATGTCCATGATCTCTACCATGTACAGGTCAATGGGTTCATTGGGTCGAGCAATGGCCAGCACAGCATCTACTACAGCCTGTCAATAAAAACACAATTTAAAATTTTATTTTCTATTTTGTCATCTTGTGCCTTTCCCCATTTAACATGAACAAACATTTACTTGTTTTGACGAATGCTTCTGATTTATTAGCCTCTAGGCTGTAGACATTTAGCGTTTACTTATACAAGTTTTGGTCAACTAAGACAACATCAACTAATAAATTGGTTAGACTAATAACTTTATGTAGATTATAAGGATTTATAGGGACAACAGCCAAAAGGAGAGGTTTGTGACTGAGTTAGGTGGAGATTCTGTGTTTTTTTGTTTGTTTTTGGCATTGATGTAAAAAGGCAGATTAAACTGATTAATTTGTATTTATACATCATTTCCTAATACCTCTTTCTGCATAAATAGTTGTTTTTGCATGAACTCCCGTGCAGGTGTAGTCTTCAGAGTGCAGTTTGGGTCAGACACAGAAACGCATATAGTTTTGAGGGCTTTTTCCCACAGCCCCTTTTTAGTCGACTAATTGATCAGCACGGAATGCCTTTGGTTGACCAAGCCCTATTAGCTACAAAACATGGCATTATTTTATCCTGGTTAGCTGAATACAAGTAGGAGAGATGGGGCTCTCTTAATGCAGAGGTATAAACCAGTGTTTCTGTAGCACAGATGTTTCAGACCCACAGTAGCAGCCTTAGGTGTTCATTGTACAATCCAAGCCTTATCCACTTATTATAGCCTTTAAAAACACTAAATTCCATATTAATTCAACAAAAGTACAAATGTTCTATGAAGTTATTTGAGCCAATAGGCTAGAGTCTAAACATTTTTGTGATGATACAGATATATATCTGGAATTACCTGGAATTTCCCCACTGTGGGACTAATAAAGGCATATCTTATAGGACTATTACGGTCAAGCACAAATGCCAGTGTAGAACTTCCATTTGCTCAAACACTTTACAGTTTAAAAAGACGGTGAGTTCCATAAAAGAGCAGCCTTCAGTTGTACCTCAGTGAGGAGATCTGCCAGTTCTGCATGGACCTTGGTTCTGAGTGAAGTCTGCGCCACATTGATGAGTGTTTCTCGGTTCATTTCCTGTGTCACCTTGACTTCCTCCAAAACGGCCAGAGATTTCTCCTTCGCTGCTTCAAATCCTTCTGTGATTATTCTTGGATGTAGACCCTACAGCATTAGTAAAATCTGGTATTAACAAAGCTCAAACAACCAGTATAAAATGGTCAATGATCAACTCATCTCACCTCTGAAATATACAGGTCTGCTTGTTTCAGCAGCTCTCCAATGATAAGAACATTTGATGTTGTACCATCTCCTGTAATGTCATCCTGTGCCGTTGCCACTTTGGCAATGAGAGATGCTGTTGGGTGCTGAATTTGCTGCAAGAGAGTAAAATGTTATAGCCACCTATAAGCAGAATATAATTATAAAATTAGTATTAAAGTCATGTTAGAAAGTAGTTTAAATTGAGCAGTATGTACCATTTCGTGTAGCAGAACATTGCCGTCTTTGGTGAGCTTTATATCTCCAGCACCAGACACCAGCCTGTGAACAAGACAAGATCAAAAATAATGTAAACAATGAATAAACTGTAGCACGCTGTGATATTCAGATCTGAAATTATACTAATAACTCAGAATTGTCAGGTTTTAAGATGAGTCGTTGTCGTAAAAGGACAAGATGCGCCAAATGCATCCTTTGTTTGAACTTCCTCAACGAAACTCTACTTGATTCATTTTCATTTTAAATGGCATTTGATGAATAGTGACAATGAGAATCCATTTGAATGCTTACTGCCACAACATTACCGGACATCATAGTATTTGTACGCTGCTCAGGAGCTGGGATGATGCTGATGAGCGCAGTGGCGGTGCTTACAACGATGACTGGGCAGGACAGTGCAATAGACACGATTTTACATCTAAAGCGGAGGCCATAGTTTTATAAAGTTTGGGGGATATATGGTTTCTTAACTTATTTTGAATATACAGAATACACATCGCAGCTACAACCATGTGCACATTATGCGCTTTGTGATAACAACCACGCTTCATGTGCAAGAAGCCGGGCTGAAGCTAAGCCCCGTTAGCCGTCGTTAGCCCGTTAGCCGTTGTTAACCTGTTAGCTTAGCGGCGCGTGCTGCACAAAGACGCACTCACATTTTCATGGTTCCCTTCGGTCCCAGGTTACTCCTCAGCACGTCCTGGAGCCCACGAGCCGCGCTGATGTTGACCGCCAGAGCGGCCTGGGCCCTCGCAACCTCCGCTTTCGGGTTCAAGGCTTTTACCGCAGCCATGGCGAAGCAGCTCTACCAGCGGTATTAAGTCAAAAGTAACGCCGGTAAGGAGTGTCTACCGCTCAGCTCAGAGGCTAAAGGGAAGAGAAGCAGCTTCCAGAAGGCTCCGACACGTGTTCTGAGGCTGCGTTTAATGAGCAGCAGTCAGAGTGGGAATGCAGATACTCTAAAGGTCAATACTTTCACTTTGACTTACCGGGCTTGAAATATTAACAAGCCGCAAATAGAAGCATTCATCAAATAGATGTATTAAGATTTCTGTTATTATATAACCCAAATTCTCAAATAGAGGATTCAAGTCACAATGTGTGTATCATGCAACGTTCTCATAATAGAGAAATAATAGATATGAAATCCAAGTCTTTTAATGTTGAACTTCCATGGTTTATGGTTTAACAATGCTTGATATCTACCTCAGTCAGCCTGAGCCTGATGATTTGTGTTATCTCCCATAAAAGTTTAACTCAGTTAGGATTTAGGGAATTTATCTGTGTGAATGTGATTATTTTTCAGAATAAAGATTACCCACTTTGATTATGTGTTTACAATTTGTTCATTGAATTTCCGTTATTTCCTAGTTGAACTTGAAGGCATCACTAAAGACAACTAGCTGATTATGTAAGAAGCATAGGAGTGTCCATCTGCCACTGCCTTCTTTTGATGGAAGAAGGACAGACCGGATCAGAAGGCAATAACAATAGAAAACAATCTGGACATTTACATTTAAGGTCTTATATTACAGAAAATTGATTCTTGTGAGCTTCAAGCTATGTTATAATAGTCAAAAACATTTTCAGAGTTGTCTTTTGTTCCATAAACATGTTTAGGTAATTCTTTATTATTAGTCTGTCTACATCTCCAAAGGTCAAAATGCTCTGTTCCACATTCTGATGTCATGTAGTGGTAGTTTTCAAGTTAACAGCTCCTTTTACATTTAGATCAGTAGAGATTGGCAATTCCAGAGCTGAAATCCAAATGATTCTAGAGAAGGTGCATGAGGTTTAAAAACACAGTGGAGCACTTCCTGTATTACCGCATGACATCACAAGTTGAATCAGAAAGTTTTCTTTTTGAGAGGAACTCTCTCAAAAAGCCTAAATATGCAGGGTTTTGGTGTTACACATGTAACATGAAACAATGAAACAAAACTCTATGTTTTTGATGAGGAAACATCATCATAAATCAGAAATTACCCTTTAAACAATTCCAAATTCATAAATTCTACAAAAAAAATCTCTAAGTATTTTTTCCTTTTTTGTTCTTGCTATATGCGACTGTATCTCATCTTTAAATAACAGTTCTTATTTCTCTTTTAGCCTTTTTTTTTTTCTTTTTCTGCATACATGGCAAAGCATTCTAACCTAAATGCTGCAAAAAACAATTTTTTCCCCACCATGTCATGTCTTTTATTGATGTATTTTAAAGTTAGGCAGCCATTTAATTTTATAGTTAAAATCGGACAGTAACAATGGCTCGCTTGGGGAGCCAATCACTCAATTAGGTACTGTGATCATTTGAAAAAAATATTCTCATTTAGTTGACATTAACTGAATCCATGTCAAAGTTCAGACTGTGTACAGCAGTAATCGATACAAATGTAGTTTTTGTTAAAGAGATCAATTAAAAACATAAGACAATACCAGAGATGCTAGAAATTTGAGTCATATTTAAGATTTTGAAAGAATAAATATTTATACTAAAACAAAGCTTATTTTTGTTCAATTGTGCATTCAACAATATTTCAGCCATCAAACCTAATTGCACAGCAAGTTAACAGTACTTCAACATCCTGCAGTTTCCCCCAGTTGGGTATATTTTGAACAAATAAATATATTTTCAAAAGAACATTACAATCATTTTGAGATGCTTTCATTTGTAAACAGCAGGCTCCTCTCAGACATACAGAACAGACAATCCAAACATTTGACACAAAATATCCAAATTATTGAATTTCTATTATTTGAGATGGCGTATTGTTGTAAAATAAAAGATTGATGTTACAGAGAACTACACATACATTATTGTTAAAAAATTAAGACATTTTAACCTTGATTCATTTTCTGTGATGTAATTTGTTAATTATCATTAGAGGAGCTTGAAATTTGACCGTTAAAATAGCAACAGTAAAGAAGGAGCATGCCAATGTTGTTTGCATACAACAATTCAGTAACACAATGTCAGTGACCTTTGCAACAGGTATGTTTTTGCATGATGTCACTCTTAACATGTATGTTTTGAGCTAGAGCTAGCCCTACAAAGATACAAAAACACAAAAAAGAGAAAAGCAGATAGAAACCCCACATGACATGCCGCTTTTTTCACTGGCAGTGCACACTCCAATGGTTTGTTAAAATATTGATAGGCCTGATGGTTGTACAGCATCCGGATAAGCCATAGTTACTTTAAGGGTGAAGTCTTCATAGGAATCATTATTCTAGACTCCATGTGCTGGATCAGAGGGACTGTGGAAAGAAAGGTAAAAAGGGAAGTTAGTAATACTTTTTATGAACAGGACATAAAGAGACCAGCTGCCAATTCAAAGAGTCAGGTTACATTGACCTAATTATGCCAAGTATGTATACCATACTATTAATTTCATCTTGAATCATGTGTCAGTTATTACAACATAAAAGTGGTTCCCACTGAAAAAATAATGAAAACATAACATAGTAGTTACATTACAATTTGAATAACTCTTTGAACAAGGTAGTACCTGTGTAATAGACCACCTCATCCCAACCCTCTCGCTGCCAGGCTGCATTTCTGGTGTTTTCTCTTGATTGCAGATCTTTATATGCTGTAATTCAAATTTGAACATATCTTAGTTTTACTGAAAGAGGTACTAAACAGTTATTGAAAGATCCATTCAGTAAAGTACTTACCCCACAAGTGATGCACTTGATACAGACTACCAATCTGTGAGAAAAAGCCTCCCACTGCCTCTTGGTTTTGTTGGCGAATGTCAATGGCACGAGCCCTAGAGAGTTATATTCAAATATTCATAATTAATGATAGTAAATTACACTCAATTACCTTCCTTAAATTCAACGTAATGTTAGGAATTGCATTTGTTATTACCAGGCCAATTTACACATAATTAATCATAAAAAGTACTGAATATACCAATTATAATTAATGAGCAAACATACTCAAACATGCATGAACTAAATTGCTATAAAATACCGCTGAGTCACATTAACTTCTGCTTAATCTGAAAAACCAATAAAATACTGGTCAAGGACATCTACTCGAACAAACAAACTCAATGAGTCGACAACACAAAAGAAATACAAATACATTTAAAAAAAATGTAAGCTCACCAATAGTTTCCCCACTCAATCATGGTTCCTGGCTAACAAAAACATTATAGAAACAGATGAAACTGAAAGTTATTTTAATAAATAACAGCACATGAATAGAAAATTACCCTGAGCTGATAAGACCGGAGCTCATAGATGTTGGGTCCAGGGCGAGGAGTGGGTTCATTCCAAAAACTGAACTCAAGTAGCAGCTGATTCCTACGGGACAGCAGCATCTTCCCTCGCTCTGTTCTGTACTTAATAAAATCCTGTAAAAACAACAATATTGGTAGGTATCAAATTGTGTCATAGCAGCAAAACCTTTTGCCTACTTTATCGTTTAGCAAAGCACTTCAATTACTAATTACTTTTGGGTGGTAAATTTATTTTGCCAAATGGGGGTACTCATTGTTGTGGATCTAATCTGGACCACCCGTTACCTTATTCTGTCTGAGTTTGTTCATGACTTCGGTGAGAGCTGGGTATCCTCCCCGATATCTCCACAGGTGAACTGGAATAGAAGCAGCAGAAGAGCCAACAATAATGCAGCTCTCTCATGATGACACCTCTTTATCATTGTTTATTCATGAATTAACAGAAATTGTTTGGATGCCACATGAAGTATAAATATACACAGAAGAATATTGGAACACAAATAAGACTGTAATATAGCAAGAGGAAGCTAGTACATTTGAGGGAATGTCTTTGGTTTCTTTAGAGTATGCCATATTTATCAGGATCTAACAATTATGCATTTAATAAAAAAGTTCACCTTATATACACATTGCTTTAATCTTTTAGGTAGCTAGATGTACTGATAGTTGGTTCCGATGTATGGATTTGTATTGTTGTAATGTTGTTGTTTTTTTGGTTGGCATACATTCTAAAGTTGCTGTAAGGAGGCTAATCTTATAATACCTTGCACACATAGTTGACATATTTGTTTGTGGGTCTCATACCTGCCTGATCCTGCTCCCCGTACCATGTGTTCCATGTCCCCACCAGCTCACAGGGATACTCGGGGTTAGCGTGGATTGAAGGCAACACTTCTTCACTAAAGGGAAATAACATTGTCACATGAAGGCATATACATAACCACCTAAAGTAAATAAGGAGATCCTTACCAAAGTTCATTGTAATCATCAAGGCACTCTGGCTTGACATTGTGAACTAAATAACAAAAGACAACGAATTAAAATAATATATGGATCAATTGAGATTACAAGTTGACGTCTTCAAATACTTCACATGAATTACATTTGATTACCAGTAGTTTTAATGATAGTTGACATTAGCTGAAGTTAATTATTAATTATGTTGCTATTTCTGATAACAACTCAAAATACCAAATGTTGCTACATACATTGTATTTTGTACAAGTTGTTGTCTTCCTTCTTGGAGAGCAGTTGGGCATGAGCATCTTTCCTAGGGTCAACCTTTCTCACAAACAGAGACTTGAACCAACTGTCAGGAGAACCAGAGATGCTCCTGAAAGACACAAAAAGGGGTATTTGTACATTTCTGTATTTAGATAATGACCCACCTTTACTTTCACGACTAAAGTAAACATTCTATTATCTATAAACAACATTCTCTTAGGTTTGGCCTAAACTAAGAGTAAGATGCATAGGCTGCACAATAGAGTAAAGCTACTTGTTACAGGACCCTGAACTAAGGTGTTCTGGGAAAATACGTAATACATTGGATAATCAAAACAATGATACATCATGAAAATAAAATAACGAAAATCCCAAACAAAATTTGAATAATAGGGTGGACAAAGCATGTTACAGCAAATTCACTGACAGATCAAATCCTTCTGATAAGTGTTTCGGGACATTTTGACCTTCAAGTTTCCATAGAGTTGGGGAGCCGTTTACAACGCCACAACTAGATGCACATTCAGTCACAAAACTACACCGTTCACTGCACTTCTTATATTGTATTTGCTTCAACATCGGATAATCCAGGATGGGAATTGCAGCGTTTTAAAAGGTCAATATATAACTTATTTCTGCGGCTAATGTTAGCATCATATGTCACTGGACAAACGTTGGGTAGCGCTGTGCGTAACTTTAGCGTTAGCTTAGCCACATAGCATACTGTACTTTGTCATTGATGCTGTACGCAGGAAACACAAATCTAATCTTGTATTTTCACCTGGAATGCTGGCAGTCAGTGCAAAAGCCTTTACCTTGTGGCTATAATGATTTGTCCGTTCGCCACAAACCAATTTCTTGTGCATTTCAGGCCGCTGCCGACTGTCTGAAGGACCCTGGTCGCCATCTTTACCTGACAACGGCTCTCAGCTCTGAGCGACAGGAGGGCTGTGGCCCACTCACGGGCAAAAACATCTATTACATTTGTAATTGCCGACACACAATTTGTCTTCGTTATATAGGTATTTGTTCTTGGAAAATGTAATGACCTGCAGACTATTATCTAAGACTCTTGCAAACCGACCTACTAAAAAATTGAATTATATCAACGCAACATTGAATATCCCATTCGTCTATTGAAGATATTAGACTTGTTTTTTACGGCTTGTGTTGGTTATGTAGCTCTACAGTCGTCAATCAATAACACATTAAAGAGCAATAGGAGAACAGGTTTGAAAATATGTTTATTAGTACCCACTTTGTCGGCTCAAAGCAATCACAAACAGTTCAATAACCAAAAAAGGGTCAGACGATTCGTGTCTTTATTATGTCTGTGAAGATAATAAAGCTTTAGTTCCACTGGAGGTGGCAGAAATGTTCAGTTCCTTCAGTTTGTCTGATAATATGTTCTCCAAGAGACTTTCTGTAGGTTCTGTCAGAGGCTCCATAAACTCTGCTCCTGCCACTCGTTTGCCTGTCAAAGGATCCACTACCCTGCCCACTTTGTACACAATCTCGGCTAGTTCATGCTTCACATGTTTGGACCTGGGTTCAGGAAGAGCCTTGAGAAGGACAATATCTCCCACAGTGCACTGCTGCAGGACATCATGCGCGAAGTAGGTCTTCCTCTTGTTGAAGTACTGCAAACAATAAAATAATTTTGCTCACTAGACTTTATGTCAAATAAAAGGGATGGCATTGCTTGTATATGTTTTAGTTATATATACTTTTTGCTTTGCTTTGCCTTTAGTATACCATATGCAATTATTTGCATATTTATAAGTCAATCTTATTCATAACATTTTAGTTAGTTGAAAGCATTTACCTTGAGCAGATAAGGGTCCAGCGACAGTCTGGTGACTCTAACCTTGGCAGTCTTTATCATTTTGGTTCCTATAACTCTCCCAATGATCCATGTGGCTTGAACGGCAGGTCTTTTCACAGACATCTTCCTAGATTCATGTAGCTCACAGTAGCAGCTGAAATTTAAACGAGGGCGTTTATTCATAGGCACCCGCAGACGTAGAAAGTACATTTAATTATTACATTACGAAAGTATCACAAAAATTATCAACATTGACCTTACAAGCAAGTTCTAGGTATCCAGAATACAGTTAAAAGTATCATAGCGGCTAACGCTAGCTTTTTATTAGGTTAAACCTACCTTAGAAACACCAGAAAAGAAGATAACTGTTTGTAGCACTTGTAGCAATTAAAAGAGACGCAAGATCAGCACAAATCACTACTGACTGAAATTTAAATTAAATGCAGATTAAATAACTGAAGGTCAAACGCGAGTCGCATCCTTCATGCTACTCAGAGGGACATATTTTGGTGACGTACGTACGGCAAAGGACGAAGGACAAATCAAAGTGAAAGACATAATTAAACCTATATAACTACGATATTCCCCCCAAAATAAAGAATAGGACGAGAAATTATGAAATATACAGTTATGTAGTTTATTTATTTATTTATTCATTCTTTGTTTTGACACTTTATTTTTCAACCCTTGAAATCGAGGTGATTATATCTCTGAGATGAAGAGAATTTGTTTATACCAAATCACTGCTTTTCTTGGATGTGAAGAACTGTAATAGTAGTATTTGGTTAAAAATATCAACTATAGACTATTGTCTATAAACAAAATTACTCACTCCAATAATCTTAAAGTTGATATGAATAAACAGGGATGTGATCAAATAAAACAGCATGTTCATCCTTGCTTGTATGACAATTGCGCATTCATTAACATCTCTTTACAATGAAGGAAATTTAACACAGATTAATATGTGTGCATTTAAACAGTGGTAGCCCAGAGCAGGCCCTCACTATTGATCTCCACCACAGTTGGACCAATCTGGATTTAATCAGGACCATGTTGTAGTAAAACTCAGATTGGGGCTTGTGTTTTCCATTTAAGGCAGTGCAAGGCTGGTACTTTTCTGCCAAAATTGCATTGGCCAGCCTTAGCCTGTCTCATACAAAAACACCGAGACAATTCACAAAGTCCCAATTGTTTTGTACATTGCTTGCTCAAAATAGTTACACAAAAGTAATCAGTTATGTAAAATCAAAGATGCAATGATGGTTTCCACCTTGGAAAATCCAAAAAAATGTACACTTACTTTCATTAAGCCAGGACCTCAATCTACATGTGTCAATTACATACATAACACAATGTTTACCTAAAGATAATGCATATTTCATGGAGCAGACCAGACAGTACCTTATCTCCTTTTAATCATGTGGAAAAGTTACATAATCCAGGGGCTGATAGCACACATACAGCCCCCCACACACTTGCTTGGTGTGATAAAATACTCTCGAGAATCACAAAATCAGGCCAGTTTTCTAGACTAATGAGCTATGTTCAATTTGTAACCCCTCGATAGATATTTGTTAACAGATTGAAATTGATTTGATTTGATTCGTTATATCAGCTAATTAAATGTACTTTAGTGGTCAGTGCATGGGGTACATTTGATTGAGCATTGTACCGTGACAAAATGACGTACTTTACTTTGCAATATTTACTTTTGTTAAAGGTGCACTATGTAATTTTTCTGGTGCTTGCCTCTAAGGAGATGTCATTCCTTTGCCTATAATGTTACAAAGTGTGGCATCTATCTTGCATTTATTCTATTGCAGGTGTTTTTATTGCAAAAATACCTTGAAAAATATGCATTCTTACTGTGAATGGGGTCACTTCTCCACTAATCTGACCTGTTACCTGGCCTGATGGCGACATCTACTAGCCTCCTTGGAGATAAACTGTGGAATATCCCAGGCAAAAGAAATGACATCCATGACGACAAGCAGGTAACTAACTCTCCACCTGAAAATTTACATAGTGCCCCTTTAGTGGCAACAAGATATAACTGTAATTAATTTGAGACATAACATACCCTAGAGAAGAGAAGTTATTATGAAGTACATTCAATAATAATAAATTACACTTACACTTGTAATGCGCTTTACAGGCTTGTCGAAGCCTATCAAAGTGCTACACTATTCATTCACTTCCACACTTGGTGATGGTAAGCTGCACTGGGGCAGACTGACAGAAGCAAGCCTGGCAATCTCCACCATTGGCCCCTCCGACCACCACCAATCATTCACGCACACACCACTTTCATACTGTGTAATGTGGATGAAGTGTCTTGGTCCGAGCAGGACTCGATCCTCTGACCTTCAGGTTGGGGGACCAAAGCTCTAACCACTGAGCCACTGTTGCCCAGATCAGGTGCAGGTGCAGAATCTATGCCAAGTTCGTGTATGAATTACTGCACAATAGGAGAGAATTGCTGTGGCAGCACAGATAGGCAAGTGCTAAAATAGGTTGAGAGATTATTCTACATGTTGTTTTTGTTTGTGAAATTTATCAGGTTTTCAAATGTAAGTTGTAGGTTGTCGAGCTTGTTCTTGAAGTCAAAAGTTTAACTTGTGATAGCATAGAAGAAGCGAGGAAGGGAGAGGCATGGCTGACAGGAAAAAAGCAAGGCAGTGCTAACATAACATAGCAGTTAGTCATTACTGAGAAGCTAATCTGTTCATAGTAGACGGCTGAAAGGTGAATAAATGTGTTCCCCTTTTTGGGCTGCAGCCAAACTTCTGCGCTGGATGTTAAAAGATGGTTATCCTGAGACTTGTTTGTCTCTTTTTCCAGGCTTTTGTTTCACTCCTTGCTTAGTTTAACTCAGTGAACAATTAATAATCTGTGGAAAAAAGTACTAATGGCACATGGTCCTATTGTCTGGAATCGGGACTCTGGAATGGGAGTTCACTCAACAGGCATCCACAATATCCAGTACTGCTCTGTGTGTTTGATTTGATAACATTTACAAAAACTTAAAACTGATACCACATTGCTAGGTCATATTTAATCGTGATTTTATTTTTCATAAATTTAGATTAGATTAGCCGTTATTGTCTCCTTATGGATACATTCCTGTTGGGCAAGTAATGGGCACAAAACACAACATTTGCTCAACAAAAAGACAATAAAGGCTTATCTAATCAAAATGTATTTAAAATAAATCAGGATTTAGCAATGTGGTGTCAAATAAGTGTAAATGACAAACAAAAACACATGGATATTGCTGATGCCTGTTGAGTTATTTACCAACCAACCATATCGCCACATCAGGAAATCTTGAATGGACAAGGTGAGCATTATTTGAGTAATGTCTTTTGCTTGGCCTTGTGTCACATTAAAGCCTATGTTGCTACAAGTTCTAACAGCTGCTACAGACTGCTTTAGTTTTTCTGTTTACATTATTAATGAATAGGGCGTGTTTATTCCTTACTTTGCATGCAAATAAATATAAGGTTAGACAGTGATGTATTTACTCTGGTGTGGACCAGTCTACATTTCAGCTCTGACAGACATGAAATTATTGCATCAAATGTGTGTGTAAAGAGAACACTTGTCTAAAATATGTGTCAGTACCATTTTATATTAAAAAATACTAAAGCCTATAAGTGATTGACCTGTCCAGGATTGAAAAACATATGTTGCAAATTGGACCAAAATACAGGAATGACTGGTATCACACCGCATGTATTTAGACTTTTCAACTGCTGGGATTCAGATGATATCACAACATTCTACATTCTATCCAATAACATTTATTACAGATGTGGGGCAGTTCAAATTAATATTGTTGAAATCCAGATTTTTGTTGTCATAGAGTGAGGTCTTGGGTCTAGTCATTAATAGGAATGATCAGGTTCAACATTTGTGGTCTCTGGAGGCTCAGTCTCTGCTTCCTTCTCGGAAGGATTGGGATTGAGGAGATCCTCATAGTATTCCTTCCACTGTCCAACAACATCCCCAGTCGAGGTCAGCAGCTCTCCACCTGCACTGTAAACAGTGTTGGTGAAGCACAGCTTCCCCTTCCTGAAGCATCGGATGGCTTGCCAGAATATCCTTGAGAAAGACCGACAGTCCTCCTCCATGGCCCATTTCTCCCAGCTTTTGCCTCTGCAACAGCACAAACTGCGAGACGCTTGCCCCGTCAGTACCTGTCAACTGCCTCAGGAGTTCCATAAGCCAACAGGGCTTGATAGGGCCTGACGACATCCCTTACTTCCGGCGTTCACCACTGGGTTCAGGGGTTGTCACCACCAGAGGGACCAGAGACCTTGCGACCACAGCTACGAGCAGCCACATTGACAATGGAGGTGGAGAACATGGTCCAAAGCTCTCCCAGACGTGTGAGTTGAAGGCCCCCCCGTGACAGAAGGCTCCATCAGACGTTCCCAACAGACCCTGATGACACGCTTGGGTCTGCCAGGTCTGTCCGGCTTTCTCCTCTGCCAGTGGATCCAACTCACAACCATGTAGTGATTGGTTGACAGCTCAGAATCAGAATCAGAATCCTTTTATTGCCATCGTTTGTGAACACAGTTCACAAACTAGGAACTTATTTTGGTGATAAAGTGCAACATAAAACATAAAACACACTGAATAAATACAAATACAAATAAGGGCATGCACGAAGTTAAAAAAAATGATATGCTTAAAAATCAAATAAACTACTTAAAGGTAGAAAATATATACAACAGCAGCATCGGAACAACAGTGCAAACAAGACTTATTAAAGTGGCCGGTGTTATAAAGTGTCCAGTTTTGTGCAAATATTATAAAGTGTTCATGAGACAAACTGCAGAGGGGAACAAACTGTTCTTATGACGAGAGGTTCTGGTCCCAATGGACCGTAGCCTCCTGCCAGAGGGAAGTGGCTCAAATAGTCCATGTCCAGGGTGAGAAGTGTTAGCTGCGATACGGCCTGCTCACCCCCAAGTCCTGGAGACGTACAGGTCCTGTAGAGATGGAAGGCTGCAGCCAATCACCTTCTCAGCAGAGCGCACAATGCGCTGCAGTCTCTGTCTGTCCCTGGCAGTGGCCCCAGCGAACCACACAGTGATGGAGGAGGTGAGGATGGACTCAATGATGGCCGTGTAAAACTGCACCATCATCTGGACCGACAGCTTGCGTTTCCTCAGCTGCCGCAGGTGGAACATCCTGTGCTGGGCTTTCTTGATGAGGAAGCTGATGGTTGGCTCCCACTTGAGATCCTGGGTGATGCCGGTGCCCAGGAAGCGGAAAGAGTCCACAGTGGTGATGGGGGAGTCCGTCAGGGTGAGGGGAAGCAGGGGGGGCTGTGACTTTCCTGAAGCCCACAAACATCTCCACTGTCTTCTGGGCGGTAAGCTCCAGGTTGTTGCTGCTGCACCAGGACACCAGCCGGTCCACCTCCCTCCTGTAGGCAGACTCATCGCCGTCCGAGATGAGTCCAATGAGGGTGGTGTCATCCGCAAACTTAACCAGTTTGACGGAGTCATGGCTGGAGGTGCAGCAGTTGGTGTACAGGGAGAAGAGCAGGGGAGAAAGTACACAGCCCTGTGGAAGTCCTTGCTGATAGTCCGAGTGTCCGAGACATTCTTCCCCAGCCGCACGCGCTGTCTCCTGTCTGTCAGGAAGTCAGTGATCCACCTGCAGGTGGAGTCAGGCACATTGAAATGAGCGAGCTTGTCCTGGAGCAGAGCAGGGAGGATGGTGTTGAACGCAGAGCTGAAGTCCACAAACAGGATCCTGGCGTAGGTTCCCGGGGAGTCCAGATGCTGGAGGATGAAGTGAAGGGCCAGGTTAATGGCGTTGTCTACAGAACGATTGGCTCTGTAGGCAAACTGCAGAGGGTCCAGGACGGGGGAGGTGAAGGACTTGAGGTGGTGCAGGACCAGGCACTCAAATGACTTCATGACTACGGATGTCAGCGCCACAGGTCTGTAGTCATTAAGTCCAGTGATCCTGGGCTTCTTGCGGCCGGAACGATGGTGGACAGCTTGAAGCAGGCTGGGACATGACATGACTCCAGGGAGGTGTTAAAAATGTCCGTGAAGACAGGAGCCAGTTCCTCAGCACAGTGTCTAAGGGTGGAAGGAGAGACACCATCTGGGCCCACGGCCTTACGGGGATTCTGCTTCCTGAAAAACTTAGTCACGTCCTGCTCCAAAACTGTGAGGGCATTGGGGGAGGAGGGGGGTCCAAGGTGGGTTTGGAGGTAATGTCCATGATGGTGGGGGAGGAGGGGGAGGGGTGTGAAACTTCAAACCTTGCATAAAAGCTGTTTAACTTTTCTGCTAGTTGTTTGTTGTCCACGGCGGGAGGGGCTTTGGTCCTGTAGTTGGTGATTTGCCTTAGCCCTCTCCAGACAGAAGCAGAGTCGTTGGTGGAGAAATGCTGCTCCAGATGTGTATTGTACTTTGCTTTAGCCTTTTCCACCTCTTTGCTAAAAGCATACTTGCAACGCCTGTAGCCTTCATGATCTTCTGCCCTGAAAGCCATCTCCTTTTCCCTCCTTAGATGTCTCAGTCTGGGTGTGAACCAGGGTTTGTCGTTGTTAAAATCACCCTGGTGCATGATGGAATGATGCTGTCCTCACAGAACTGAATGTATGATGTCACAGTGTCTGTGTACTGTCACCAAACTGTCTGTGGCAGCCTTGAATACATCCCAGTCTGTAGTATCCAAACACGTGCGAAGCTCCTCCACAGCCTCACTGGTCCACTTCTTAGAAGTCCTCACAGCAGGTTTGGAGAGTTTCAGCCATTGTTTGTAAGCAGGGATGAGGTGAACCATGACGTGATCAGAGAATCCCAGAGCAGCGCGGGGCACGGCTCTGTAGGCTCCACTGACCGTTGTGTAACAATGATCCAGCGTCTTCTGCTCTCTTGTCGGGCATTTAATAAACTGTTTGTACTTGGGCAGTTACTGGCTCAGATTTCCTTTATTAAAATCCCCCAAGATGATTAGTAAAGAGTCCGGTAAGGACGCCAAATCACCAGGGCGACCGTACGTGGCACCATCTTGGCATCTTCTGCTCTGCCCCTCTCTTCACCCGAGTGTCCAAGACACGCGACCGGAGGTCAGATGAAATGACAGCGAAGTCGATCATCAACCTCTGGCCTAGGGTATCCCATTCCATGTTCACTGATGGACACCCTTGTGCTTGAACATGGTGTTTGTTATGGGCAAAATGTGACAAGCACCGAGATCCAGTAACAAAACACCACTCAGATCAGACCAGGTCATCCGTTCTTCTAGATCACCCCTCTCCAGGTGTCAATGTCGTTGCCCACATGGTCATTGAAGTCCCCCAGTAGAATAACAGAGTCCCCGATTGATGCGCTGTCCAGTACTTCTCCCAGGGAGTCCAAGAAGGCCAGGTACTCTGCTCTTCGGCCCGTAGGTCAACACAACAGTGAGAGACCTGTTCCTGATCTGAAGGGGCAGGGACCCTCTCATTCAGTGAGGTGACCTTCAACACATGGGGGCAGAGCTGTGGGGCTATAAGCAAGCCGACACCAGCTCACCACCTGTCCCCATGGGTAACACCAGAAAAGTGGAGGGTCCAACTCCTCTCAAGGAGTTGGGTACCAGAACCCAAGCTGTGAACCCGACTATATCTAGACAGTACCTCTCGACCTTCTTCACAAGCTCAGGCTCCTTCCAGCCCAGTAAGGTGATGTTCCACTTTGCCATAGCCAGATGCTGTGTCTGTGGACAAGGCCATCAAGACACTTGTGCTCGACTGCTGCCCAATCGTCCTCGCACCCGACCTCTATGAAACCCTCTGTGGGTGGTGTCCTCTCCCACCAGGTGCACGCATTCGAGCCCCAACACCAGGCCTGACTCCAGGGTGGGGCCCCGACTCCACCATACCGGGGGATGTCACGGTCCTTGATATTTTACTGTTCATGGAGGTGTTGTGAACTGACCTCCTTGAACAGTAGTCTGACCCATAACCTAGGACCTGTTGGCTATGGGAGACCCCATTAGGGGCATAATGCCCTGGGCACCGTAGCTCCTAGGATCATTCGTGTACACAAACTCCCCCACCACGATAAGTTGGCAGTTCAAGGGGAAGATATTCTGATTTGAATTGCTTAATTTCTATGGTGATGGTAGGCCGTTAACATAGCCTAGTAGCCTAGAATACAGGACACACATAAGGATTGTATTATTTAAAAAGTGAAGATTTCATTTACTGATTGTTTGTCAAGTTTCCTGTCAATCAAAATTTTATTTACCCCATAATGTCTGTGTAGACCCTCAGTCATCCAGGTCTGATCCATAGCAAACCAGCTGTAAACAGCTATTGTCTCCAGTTTCAGCTGAAACTACCCTATTCAGCCCTTAACGACCCTGCTATTGTTCTCATTGTTCTGGGTTTGAGGATGAAGTTGTAGATGGGGGAGAGATTATGTCTCAGGTCCCCATTTCTGTTTAAGGAAGGATTCTCTTTCCTAACAAAAATAGCTTCCTTAACTCCTCTCTCAAACCATTTCTTTTCTCTGGCTAAGATCTGAACTTCACTATCTTCAAAGGAGTGGTTAGTGGCTGTTTACAGTTTCAGTGTATTTAGCCCCTCCCCTCAGTTAGATTTAAAAGCAGTGGCCACCAGCATTCTGACCAGAACTGAAGAAGCGGCTTGGATGAGCAGCGAAACGTCTTCACTCCTACAAGATTTGTCCAGTTGACAGATTTAACTTCGTTGTTTTACCCCATAATGGTCCTGAGCACGGCATTTACAAAAAAAAGTTGCCCATTATTGTAAACAAATTCAAATCCATATAATCCATACAACCATAATGAAGACAAAGGTGAGCAATAACAGGTTTAGAAGTTGGCACATGATTAAATGAATAATTTGACTTAGAATTAGAATTGAATTACTACGTGTTTTTTTGTTATATCAAAATCATTATTGAGTATTGAGCCTTTCACTTAGTAACAAAATATAGTTTGAAAATTGAGTAGAAGGACAAATGTATATAGTAAGGACTAAATATATGCAATTTTTCAATGGCTGGCCTCTGCATGAATACAGTGAGCCATACAGTGAGTGCACAAACCCACTCTGTAGTATATTAAATATGTTACAGTCAGCATGCATCAGCATGTCTAAAATCATGCCTGACGTGGAAAGTGTGAGTCCAGTGAGTTGTGTCAGCATTACTGTACCGATGCTTCATGTCCTTCCATGAGCATATATATATATATATTCACTGTAGAATGAAACATCTAATATTGACAATATGGTACGAGTTTGTGCATTAAATAAAATATGCATAGCAGGAGGGATCAGAGATATTCCCCGGACAATGACATCAGTGCTTCCTGTCTCGGCTAACTGACCTCTACAGGAAACGCTGAAAGAGAATATTCCCCTCAAAAGAAGCATCACTGGACAGGATTTATGATATAGTTTACAACACGAGCAGCTCTGTCAATATCTTTGGTATAGATAGAGACCCACAATGCATTGCGTCATTGGTTATTCAAAAAACCCAGATGGTATGGTCAGTATACATGTATACATTTTACTTCACAAGTCTGATGAAGGTACTGAATGTATCTTCATGGATTAGAACAGATGATGTTCACTCAAAAAAATGTTGACCCTGCAATAATATTCTGTGTGACATATTTAATGTATACATCTTAAATGGATTTTGAATAAATTCTAAATTACTTACTTTGGATCAACTTTAAAAAAAAATGAATGAAATAAGTTCACATGATAATATTTTTAAATAGGGTCAACATTTTTGACTTTATATTGGAGAGGGCAAGTTTTTTAGGCAGGGAGATGATGAGGATACAGCATTAAAACATGATTAAAAGCTCAAAAAAGTCAGCACAATAGCCTCTTAATACATAAAGCACACTGCCTTAATGCTATCCAAAGATGTGTCTTCAGCACATGGACGATTACTAGATAATTAAATCCATTAGTCTGATAAGGAGTGAGTAGAGAATCCCTATCATTAACAGCGAGAGTCAAACATGGCTGAGTCCTGGAGATCTTCTGCCATTTCCCACAGAGAAATGAGCTCATGGTTTGGCCCAAGACACAGGGACCGCTGCAGATAACAGCGGTATCTCTAAACTGTTGATGAAAAGACAAATTCTCCTCTCTATGGGCTTTTCACAGCACATACCAAAGTCCAGAGGTAGTGGGTTTGATAGGTCAGTGTGGTAAAATGAGAGGAATGCTATCACCAAGTATGAGAAGAGGAGCATAAATAGAATTGGCGGCAAGCTATTTTTATGTTACAATACAATTTGAATCTTTTGCCAAAATTGTAAGAATGCCATGTCCAATTATTGATTTGTATCATCATCTCATTTGCCTTTAGCCCCTAGCGGTTTCCTGTCAACTTGCATAATTTTTGTCCAACTTTGCAGGGTGACGGCAGCTAATAATAAGTTTACAGCTTAGAGGGATTGATCTGGCAAAGTTTTTCAAAAAATTAGCCAGAAAAAAAAAAAAAAAAAAACGCTAAAAGGACCCAAATGTGTACATCTATGGGACAAATGTCTTTCTAAAAAGCATGGACCATCTGAAACCAAATGTTGTTGTAATTCAGGCTGGAATCAAAACAAACCTTATAAAATCCAGTGTTCTCCCCGTTAATATTTCCTTTTGTGCTGTGTCTTTAACATTTCCCACATTGATGTGTGTTTGCAAGCTTCAATGAATGGTATCAGTTTTAGTCTTACTTCTTGGCTTGGTTCCACATTAGTTAAACAGAGCACCTGGACTACAATCTAGACCATGGACATGTGGACAGCTCGTAGCCTTCAGCAACACACCTCATACTTCAAGGATGCAGCAGAAAGGCAATTGAGACCAGGCATCTACAACACAACAGAGAGTCTACAAGAAAATGTTCCATGTTCTTGCTATGTCTGGAATTTTCCTCAGTATGAAATTAAATGCATCTTTCTTGTAGTTATTTTATTACGGATATTGTCTTGCTAAAAAACAGAACAAAAAACACAGATCTGACTTGTCACTTGGCTTGATTGCATCAGCTCCTTGTTTCCTTAGAGACATAATTAAAGAAGACATATTGTGCTTGTGTCTGCTATAACACCCATGGATCATTGTTATGATTGGCACATTTTAAATCGCAGTATTCCTCTAAAATGACTTAAAGTACGCAAGACTCAAAGAAACAATCTGCTGACTTCCATGTTAGAAAAACTGTGGTGTCCAGACCTGATGTTTTAAGTCAATTGTAGTCAAATGTATATCACCTAGAAAGGACTAAAACATGTAGACATATGGACACATTGACAAGTGCCCAAAATAGCTTTTCTTTAACACTTCATGTCTGTGCATGATTAATGGCACTGGCCAGACTGCTCCGATAATCTATAAAAAGATTAGGGTAACTTCATTACTTTTATTTTCTCATATTTGCTCTCCAAGAAACGGTTCTCAAAGCTGTTCATAGTTTCAGCATTAGCATCTGCATCTTTGCTGCCAAAAAGTATACACTCAATATTTATGTCATGGTTTTGTGATTGTGCCTAGCTCTATGTATGGTCAGGCTAGAGCAGGTATGCGCCACAAGCAGAGGCCTTAATTGCAGCTGCCAAAATGGAGAGTGGCAGTTCGCTCCAATTGTCTCACGTTGTTTTCTTGTCAGTTCTTCTGTGTCTACATGCAATTACCTCCTTGTGTTACATTCTGGACCCAGTTCAAACTTCAGATTGGTTTTGGTCATGGCTGAGGCATGCAAAGCCACTCCATATGGCGTTTGACACACTAACATTGGAGTTGTGTGGGTGTTTTAAAAAGCAATGCTCGCAGTCAGGTGTGGTGAAAGCTAATGGAAGGAGATACTTTTGATTCATTTTGTAATTTTAGGCACCTGATGTAATTAAGTTTGTACATGTGCTAAAGGGCAATCAGGATTATAATTGCATGCCTGCTTACTTTGTTTTGTTTGAAACTATTTTGGCAGTTTCCTCTTTTCCTAATGACCTTTTTTATGATGGGCAAGCTGTGCAATATGCTGCTGAGATTAATGACCCATTTTATAATAAACTAAACTAGAAACTAGAAACAATATGTACAGACAGACCACCGCAAAGGCACTAATTTACGAAGTGATTCTAGCACAAATATTTCACCCCATCTCAGAATAAAACCTACCATTTTTCAAACAATAGATCATTCCTAAAAATCATCTACAACTACTTTGGTAGACAAGGTTTTATTGCAAAACCTCCTCTGCATAAATAAATTACTCTTGTTAATGCAGTTTTTGACAGCTATTAATCATTCTTAACCACTCTTAAAGTGTTAGTCTCATATTTTATCTCTGTGAGTAAAAGGTAGGGTTCCTAACCTTTTAGTTTTTTTCCCATTGGTGCTCAGCCAAAAGCTTTTGTTGAAAGACTTGTCAACCTAAATAAATCTGCATGACCCACTCTCTAAAAAACTCACATTAAGAGAAGATTACTGGACTGAGATCATGATGTAAATATAAGTGATCACATGCAAAGAAGCCTGGGAGATATTATTTGATGAAGTTATCCTTTTTATGTTTTAATGCTAAACTAGTTATTCTGTATTCCATTGAAGCCATAACTGCCTGCAACGTCAATAGAGAGCTCTGTAAACATTTGTACATGGCCAGAGGAAGAGTTTTAAAAGACAAGACATGACGAGTGATGTCAAACCTGGGCACAAAGCGTCTTAAAGCAGCATAAATGGTAATGAGTCACGTTACGTGGTTATGAAGGATTTAAAGCTCAAGGAAACTATCTACAAAACACAGTAACATGGAGCTAATGACACACAGCTGTGGCTTGGACACAGCAGCTATAGTAAACATGTACGTACGATTTGTGGGTAAATGTTCACTGATGCCTCTCCAGTCTACAATATAAGATCCCAACAGGCCTGTCACAATACATACTATTCAACAGGATTCCTGCTGAACCGGAAGTGCCGCCACAAAGAAAGCACAGTTTAGTTGTATTTACAGCAAAAGTGGGCGGAGTGGAATAATGTGAATATTGACCTATTGTTCAGCACATGACAGATGGAATAATACTTTCCGTGGGTCAGTATTCATCGTGGGCATATTTTTTTTGCACTAGTGGGAGAAGTTTGGTTATTTTTCTGTTCTACAATGAGATTTGAGCTGTAGAAGATTGAATTATGATCTTCTATGGCTCATTGTGAATTCAAACTAACTACTTAAGTGTTGCATTCTGTTATTTATTTATTGCAGCTCATATTTTTAACCATATTGTATATTTAAATTTGTTTTTGATGGATTACTCTGCTTTATGGTTTGGTTTCAGTATTATTATTTATCATCTATATTTCCTTCAGCCATATATCACACTTGAAAATTTGTTCGTGACAGGCCTAGATCCAAACATAGTATAACATCGGCAATTCTTTTGTAGCTTTGAGGGAAAGGATTTGTGATGATTTGTTCGCAGTGTTGACAGCAAGATTGTGTATACGTCACTTGACCGACTTTGTTCAAATCACAACAAAATTATCTCTTGACAGCAATGTTTGTACAATGACCTCATAACTTTGAAAGCACAAAAACGTCTGATAGGCTTTTTATGTACAATTACCAATGTGTGTTACCAATATATTTGCTCATAACATTCAGATCACCACAAAATTATCTTTTGAAAATCAAATTATGTGATACTAATGATGGCACGGCATCATGGTTTATGTTATGACTTTATAACTTACAAGTACAATAGTACAATAAAACCTTATCTGAACCTCCTCATTTATTTCCATGGACTCTGCGTGGTCTGTTTTGCATAACATAAAACATGCCCATGTTCTCCTACTGCACAAAATCTGTGCCAGGGTGTTACAGCTGTGTGTTGTCCATGACAGGCCACAATGGGGGTTCTCTCTATGGGACAGCATTCTCCATTCAATCAGACATCCCAGACTTAATCAAACACATGAACGTCTTGTGTTATCTTTCTCACAGTAGTTAAGACAACAATAAAACAGAAATTCTAACATGTTCAAGTGCCAAATAAAACGTCTCAAGAATAAATGATGTTATGTATTCAGTCTTGAGCTGATATGATATGGTGTTAGCATAGCTCTGTTCTGTGTCTTTGGTGACAGACCTACATGCATGGCACCAGTCTTCTGGCATGGTGGGTTTAGATAGCATCAATCACACCGATAACACAACAATACTGGACAATGTAGCCAAAATGCACCCTAGTCAGGTATGTTAAAAAATGTACTCGCAGTCAAACTTCAGCAGCAAATTCATTATACTCTGCTTTCTAGCATAGATATTCATTACAGTGACATTCTAATCCTCATACCCGTGCAGGCTGTCCCATGCATCATTAAAAGCTGGTGAAATACACTCTATGTGATTCATACTGTATGTAGCACTTGTTTCTTCTCATAATACGTCTGTGGCTAAAACACATTGCTCAAACTATTACAAAACTCCAAAAAGATGTTATCACAGAATTATTAATACAATTTGAAGTCAGTGTGTCATGCTACTTTGTCTAAATGTATTCCAGGTGCCTTTTGTTCATCTTTGTCTCTTTAGTTAGGATATTCTTAGTTCTCCTGGTATAGCATTTGCAAATCATTTAATGAATTACGTGTTGAATGACTTGAAATGGCCTGTCTCCACCTTTATACAAAAGACATGCGCTACAAATTGATGATTGGGGTGGGTTTGTGCCAAAATGACTACTACTTTCACTATGTGGAAACTATTGTTTAATTTTATGCATTTATTAAATTTTCTTGTAAGTTCACTCCGCTACTTTGTGTTGGCTTCACTATTTAGATTGTACCCATAGACGATATAAATAAGTGGACATAGCTAACCTGCTAACCATTCTAAATAGAAAGTGAACATGGGTGCACTTCTGGCTCCATCGACTCCAGCTCCAATTCTCTTTCTATGTAAAAACTATGGCCCCTCTCTCTGTAACTGCTGCTGTCAGACTCATCATTTTGGTCTTAAATGTTCGTAGTAACCTGCTCTACATGATCTTGGGCTTTTTATTTCACTATTGTGTCTATAAATCAAGATATAAACATTATTAACAGAAAAATAAGGTGCCTTATTTCCATGATGTTACTCCTGCTAGCGCTAGCAAAAGGTTTGATTGACAGCATTGCTAAGTACCTGCTCCCTGCTAAAGCGGCGGTGCAGGCAGGAAGGGGAATTACCGTCAACAACCTCGCTTCAGATTGGCTCTTTGGTTGCTATGATATTCTCATTCGGAATTCTAAATATGGGGATTGGCCCCAAATTGACCCCTATAACTGCTAGCCTTGATGAGTTTTATTTGACTGGAGCCGACGACTATGGATGACGTCACACTTAATTAGTCCACTTCTTTATAGCCTATGATTGTACCACACCATGGGGTACAATTTAAACAGTGAAGCCAGAGGTGATCAGTGTGGTGATCTGAAGTTGATCTGGAGTGGTGGAATAATTATTTAATCACGTCTCTTATCAAGAACAAAGTCTGGGTATGGATGGACTGGTATTTATAACACCTGTTCAAATGCCAAATATGAAGGGAAAAGCTTGTTTAGAGCCAAAAGTGCATGGTGTGAAAATGACTTCAGGTAAAACACACATATTTAAGCAGTGACTGAAAGGCTGGTGATGTAGCCACAACTCACCTTATGGCACCAAAGCACAGTCTATTAAGGGTAGATTCTTTATGCTTTACGTCAGATTTATGGTATAGACAGCACACTGACCTCCAGTTTAAACTCCATCAGGATTATTTTACATAACACATAACTTTAATATGACTGTTTATGTTTGCATTTTACCTTTTTATGAACACTACCTGTTGTAATTACAGTCAAGAGAAAATGAAGTTAAAAAAAAAAAGTGCTATCATGTATTGTGATGGTTTGCCAGCAATCTGTCCTCTACTTCTGTTAATACAGCAGACATAATCCAATAATCAACAAATCTGTGAATCATTCACAACTATGAATGGATATGCAAGACAGAATTAAATATTACCTTAGGGACAAATACTGTTTTAGCTAATCCCCTTTTCCCAAAGAAAAGGTTGTTTTCAAATAGGCTAGATGATGTTTATGCAGAGACTGCTTTGCCTACATCACCAGGCTACACCAGATTCTAGCCATCAGTGATCTGTTGTTGCGTTGTACCTACAGGCATGGGCAGGGGGGTAGATGGTGCAAGCAGCCCCCCTCTGAAGTTTGCAGGAGAATGAGATTATTTCCAAGCTCAAATTGGCTCCATCTGGACGAGTGGAGTAGTGATGACACAGAGGGCTCATCGTCAGGACACTACTAAACCCAGAGCTGCGCACGGGGGGCCAGTGACCTCAGACTGCAGAATTGGAGCCATCGCATCAGTCCGTTATGTCTGTTGTAAGTAAGACAATCAGTGCATTACTGTCTGTCATTTACCCTCACAAACTGCAAGACTCAAGGAGAGCTACATGTAGGGAAGAGTACTGGCAAATATAAAGCTGAAGCAGAAGTTCAGTAAAGGCCATTATGTTTCCTACCCTTTGTCCCTTTGAGCCATCAGCCACTTCAGCCTTTCTTTGTCCTTTATTTCACCATCTTTCATACTATCACTGATGTTTATATGGTCAAAGCTACATTTATTCATAAATGTATATTATTATTTGCATCTCAATCATACTTACAACGCTTAAGGTATTTCAATTCAATTCAATTCAATTCATTTTATTTTTGTAACGCCCAAAATCACAACAACAGTTGCCTCGAAGGGCGTTCATGTTTTGGTTGATGAGGGAAACCGGAGTACCCGGAGGAAACCCATCCAGACACGGGGAGAAACATGCAAAACTCCACACAGAAAGGCCTGGGCGACCCGGGGATCAAACCAAATCTTCTTGCTGTGAGGCATGAGTGTTGCCACTCAGCCACCGTGCTGCCTCCATGTGTAGACAATAAAATGGGTGATGTCACAACCAAATGCTAAACACAATGGAAAGTTATCTATTCTCATTTTGAGCATTTGCCACACACATAAAACAAGTAATTGAGTTAATGGCCTCTATTGCAAAAGACCTTTATTTATTGGTGCTGCTGAAAACTGAAGCCCCATTTGTGTACTCAAGTCGCCTGTGTCCAACATTTAAGGATTTGTCATTTCAGAGTCTTTGTGGTACAAGACCAAGGGGCAAAGCAGTGACTTCATCATAACATAACTGTGTGAAGGGGCAAACCTAAAACATCTGAAGTCTTGAAGGTTCCATATTTCGCAAAACTGACTCACGTAAGCTTTTAGCCAAGTTGTGTTGTTGCCTCATCAAAACATACTTGGGGTTGTGTTTTGTTTCATTCACACATGTTTGAATAATCCTGCATTATTGGTCTCAAAAGCTCTGTTCCACATTGTGATGTCATGTAATGGCAGTTTTCAAGTTAACAGCTACGTGTTACCTTTAGTTCAGTAATAATTGGCAGTTCTAGGACTGCAATCATCCAAATGATTTTAGTGAAGGTGTATGGAGTCTAAAAACATGGTAGAGCACTTCTTATATTACCACATGACATCACATGTGGTTGAGAGAACTCAGCCTTAATATGCAGGATTTGTGTGTTAAACATGAGTGAATGAAACAAAGCTAAACTCCAGATATGTTTGTGATGAGGAAACAAAATTAGAACATAGATTAGATAAGTATAAGCTACACATATCTCTCTTTCATTCCAAGAAATTAGCATCAGAGTATTTGGAGACACTACAACTAAAGAAGTAATTGAAAGTCACTCTGAGCTGTATGCTTTGATGTAATTGGAAGGAAAAAGTCTTACATTCATTTTCAAAGAATAAACCACAAAAAACAAAAAACAAAATCTGAATCTTCAGTTCCTTTAATATTGTCAACATCAAGATTTGGCCACTTACCTAAGAGTGGGAATAGTAACCAAAACTTTTACTTGAGTAAGAGTACTGTTCAATAAAATATGCCACTCAAGTACAAGTTGGTACGGTGTCTGAAAACTCTAAGGGATCTCATCTCAAATGTCTTAATATATCTTTAAGATTATACCTGGCCTTTTGTATCTCCACCATAATTGATATCAGAGCAGAGTTATTCATAGTGACATTTACTGCGCACACTCCCTCACTTTTACAAGGTACGCGCTCTGGGGTCCGTACCCTCAGGTCTGTTCTGTGCTCTGCTCTGTCCCTCTTGTCTTTCAACTACACTCCTCTGTTTTGTGTTTGCAGCAGTGATGGATGATGTAGCGGCGTGTTGGAGCAGCAGTGTTTGTGTAGTGCTCTGCTCTTGATATGGTGTTGTTTCAGCCCTCCTGGGTGGTGAAGCCTCTCCCCTCTGTGCACTGGGTCTATGAGTCATGGGAAGAGCCAGGCTAGTTATTCCTCTGATGTCACGCACTGGCCTTAGCTATGTGTAATGTGCACTTGTTATCATGTATATGGATCCCCCTAAACAATGCTTGCACTAGGTTGTTGTCTGAGACTTTGTTTGCCAAAACTGGAAAGAAAACACTTAGGGACATGTAAGTGTTCCCATGCTATCATGAAGTAATTTGGGCCCCAATGACTTAATTAGGCCACTTAGGTAAATGCTTACCGTATTCATGTGAAACGGTCTATTACAAACCCCTAGATCACTAATAACACATATTTTATTGTTCTTAACCACCTTTTTCATAATTTTAGGCTAGGTTCTGTTGCAGGCTGTTGTATATTTTCAAGGAAAATTATCTACATACTAATATTAAGTAGATGAGCAACTACTCACAGCAACAAAAGCAGGTCACTACAATCCAGGCCGAGCTCGTCAAACCATGCCTCTCTATCAGGATCCCACCCAAAGGGGCACTTTGCCAGGCCGAAGGGGGTCTCCACACTGCTCCACAGAGCACAGGGCCATATATAGGCAGCAGACATTCAGTAAACTCGAGGTAGACATGAGGTAAACTCAAAACATTCAAAGAACGAATCTTGGCCACTTGACTTGTAACAGCATTCTGTCTCATTACGCTGCATAACAAGGCTGCAGGACCTGGTGGTCCATGCAGCAGGTGGATTAGACTGACTGATGGATGAAAGGAGTGGTGAATCTGAATATTTAGAAACAAAACTATTTATGGACATAACAATTGAGGCTTCATTTTTGTATTTATTTGGATTCCTTTGACCACAAATGGATGTTTGCACACTCCATGAGGTCACGTCTACACACTTTAACTGAAGGCTATAATAACCCCATAAAATATTTTACAAACAATAAAAAAAGATCACCTTTTAATGTAAACACCTCTGACTTTAACTACATGGGTGTTTCAATGGATTAAACTTTTTCTTGCTTTAATTAAGTGAGGCTGTGGTTGACCATGGGCCCCTTTTTACCATTACCCAGTACTAATGAAGTAATACATGATAATAAACACTTTGTAGTACCAATATGAAAGATGCTTTCATTCATCTTCTAGGCGAACACAACCTGGGCCCAGTGCCAACGAGCTGCCACTGTGGCACACAAGTAACCAGGCTAAAACACGACGTCACCACCATATGATGGAAGAGGGCCTGTGGAAAATGCTCTGTTCAAATGAATGGCTTCATTTCTGTTTTTACAAAGGTTCACTTTCTGAGGCACTAAACTGTAGAGCAAGATGATTGTACATATTAGTAAAAGCATGCAGTGAGTTTATGAATCAATCAACTACTTATTCTCAGCATATGGACCTAACCTGCCAAAGGTAATTCTAATCAGGCTATTATAAACTGCTGTGTTCACAGTGTTTAATTGTTGGACAAACAAACTCACACCTGTAATGTAATGACACACAACCAAAAAAATGCATATGAGCCTCAACATAAAGTTTTTCCTGTTCCTGTCTCTTGTTTTGTATTCTTTCATTGCACAACTATGTAGTTTCATCAAAGTTCAACTCAAAGCATACCAAATCTAGAAAAGGGCAATAAAAGAGCCATTTAAGACCAATTATGGCTCAGGTAGCCCTGCCATTTGCTCAAACAAACACATTCGCTCACCAAACACAGACATATAAATACACAATTCTATAAAGGGATAGTTCACATCTGAGAGGTATTTTTCTCAATTGTCCATTGTAACTCCACTGTCTGCTACTGATTTAGAGAGAAACTCTAAATTAGTGTAAAATATTGTGAAACCAAGAGCTGATGTAAAACAACAAAAGGACATTGTTTTGACAAACGATGCTATCTGAGGCTCAACATTATGTGCAGATCTGTATTACTATTGCTCTTTAATGACTCACATACATGTCAGACACTATCTGGCTTCAAGTTCACTCTGTCCCAGCAGACTGAATAAATATATCTTTATACTGTATTTTTACAATGCTACTATTATCATTATATTTATTTAACCTGTTTTAATTGCCTCAAGACTTAAAAATGCTGCCTTAGTTTGGCCAAATTCAGAAACTAGAGAGAGCCCAGGTTGACTCGGCCCAAACATGGAAAAACCCTTTCTGATAGCACTACATGATGTATAAACAACCCAGACTTCTTCCAGATTCTTTGGAGATTATATTTTACAGATCAGATTTTATTTTGTGAAGCCTCAAGTGTGCTAGGCATTCTGACATCATAACTTGTCTTGGAAAACACTAGATAACATTAGATAAAAATATAGATTGTGTACCATTGTGCATAATCAGAACATTTGCATAACACATACTACACTACAAAAAGTTAATTTTGATCTTAAACTTACATTACTATATAGTTTTTGTTTCATCAGAGCAGTAGTCTGCTCACTGTTACTATTTTGCTGAAAAGAATACAGAAAATATAGTATAGTAAATAATGAATTACACTAATGGCCAGAGTAGGAAGTTTATCATATTCTCAGATTCCACATGGTGCTACATGATTAATGATTTGTGTGTGTTTGCTGTTCTAACTTTGCATGTACAAGTTCTGCTACACACAACAGAAATCCATGTGAGTAATACATTTTTCAACACGAACTGTAAACAGGTTTTCATCAACTATAAGGCAGATTGATTTCTTTGTTAATCAGTATTGACACTGCATGGTGTGCATCAAAATCATAATGCAGGGTGATAAAAGAGAAGCCCCTTGAGTGGGCTACACTTGTGTCCAAATAGACTTGATCTAAAGACCGTCATCTCCTGGTGTGATGCTCTGGGCTTTAGCAGGCACAGGAGAAATACAGGGGTGGCTCACTTAAAACTCAGCACTCATCTGAGGTTACAGCAAGAATTGCACAAGCCATCAAATACATACATCTCACCTCTCAAAATTGCAAATGATGTGAGCAAAGTCCTACATTAGACATGTGTAATTCAGTAGTATTAAGATTATTGAACTATACTTGATTTTTCATTCATACATGTCATTCATCAGTGACAGCGTGCTTTCTTTTCCAATATGTGGATGCTTGCCAAGTCACCTCCACCCCCTTTATAAAAACATGACTGAGCACCACTTCACTGTTACATATTAAGATGCTATATGTATGTCATAATCAATCTGGTCATTATGAATGATTTTATTGTATCTGAGGTTTCAGTCTCTAGAGGAGAGGAAAAGGAATCCAGCTCAACCTTTGCATGACATGTGTTTGCTCCCCCCGTATGTATCTCCCTCTCTCCAAAGTCCCCCCCCACACTCCCTATCCTCCCAGTTTCCTGGCAGTAGACAACCAAATAAATGTGGGCTAACAGTCTTTGGGGGGCTAGAACAACCCTTTTGGTCTAATGAGGTGATGTAGTCAGTGTTCTCTTGCTCTAGCTTTCCTTGAGTTGTGTGTGTCTTGGGCAATTGCACTGTGTCCTGTCTAACATCCTGTCCCTTTTTTTTTGGCTTTGCCCTCCTTCTTTTAAAAGGTCCGGGTAAGCACTGATAGGCTTGCAGGGAATAAAACCTGCAGTTTGGGAGAACAGAGGGACATTTGGGAGCGAGATGGCGAAAGGGGCGGCAGTTACATACCTTCTTGGAGTGCTGCTCCTGGCGCAGTGGAAGCCCTCGCTGGAAGGAGGTGGGTCATCTCTAGTGCATGCTTTACCTCTGTGAACCGGTGACATTATTATTTTGTGTTA
Organism: Periophthalmus magnuspinnatus; assembly: GCF_009829125.3. Taxonomy (NCBI): domain Eukaryota; kingdom Metazoa; phylum Chordata; class Actinopteri; order Gobiiformes; family Gobiidae; genus Periophthalmus; species Periophthalmus magnuspinnatus. The sequence continues at coordinate 31,950,016 of NC_047139.1, read as the reverse complement.
CTGGCATGCATTTTATGCACACATGGATACAGTGAGTAGGGGATAGGTAGTACTTCTTGTCATGTGAAAGGTTTGCAACAAGTAATTTCTATTGAGTACATTAAAATAATGCACTATGACTATATGTGAAGAAAAGTGACCCATTCATTTTAGATTATAACTGTGTTTTTATAACTGACTGTGATTTGTTTTCATATGCATTCCTCTTTTTATTTGGAATTACAGTCTATATTTTCATTCATTTTTCAACATTCAGCTAGTGTTACCGACTGACGGTGAAATATTGTATTATAATAATAGGATATATGTAGCCCTTGCTTCCAGCCAGGTGTTTTGGTGAATATAGATTTTCTTAGTAAATGTGAGATCAGTGATTCTCTACAAAGTACTGGGGTAATTTTTATCTTCCTTTTTTTAAAAAAAAAAAAAAAAAAGAGAGAGAGACATTGTCTTAGTTAGAGCTGTTAATGAAGTGTGATGGCTAATTAAAGGCTTTCAATTTGGTTGCAGTCTCCTGATCTCATCCCAGCATGGTTTTATAGTGTTGTAGTGCAGAGTGACTGTTAGTAACTCAGTCTGACTGTAATCCTGCTGTCTAGTAAACCTGTCTAACCTTTCAATCTATATGGAATATAGAAATGATTCTTTAGAATCAGGATGAGTTAAGATCAAAGCCATGGCACCTTTCAAAATTCACAATTTCATTATAAATGGCACCTAAGGGTTTGTTTTAAGAAGAGCAGAGTAAAGACTTCAGCTTTAATTGATTGCATTCATTTACAAAAAATGACAATTTTTTAGAGTTAGTGAATCTAAATTGATTACTGGATTATTGTTTTGTGATTCCAACATGCATTTTTAACCTTTTTACTGTAGCCATCAAAATATAGTGAATACCATTTTACCCTTTTTTCAACACAATGAATAGCTGCTATGATCATGTTCTGGCCAGAGTTTGGCCAGAGTCTGCCCCGAGCGTGGTGAGCTGAATGATCAAGCTGCACAGTTATTTACTGTTTTGTTGGTGCGGTGTATTCAGGATTACTATGACAGAGTTGCTCACATTCTTTAGGAATCCCTACAGACTTCCTCTCACATCTGGGCAATTGGAAATGTTTCCTTATATAGGTGTTGGCTCTCTTTGTTTCTATTTTTGTCTGTTATGATTGTTATGATTTGTAAAATAAAACTTGGGTGCATAATGATCGTATAAAGAATGCCTTTTGTATGAGGTAATGTTTTGATTAAAAAAAATTGAGAATGGTAGATAACTGAGATGGTATTTTAATTAGGTTATTCGATTTCGTAAGAATTTGGTCTTGTTAAATTTATCAGATGACTCATAAATGGAATAAATGTGTGAGGCTTTTTGTCAAGCTTTCCCATTTACTGAATCTAAACTGGCTTGCTTAAACCAGGCATTTACATACCAGCCGGAGGAGCAGGCGGAGTTGGTGTTGGTACTGGTGTCAGTCCTGGAACTGGCTTTGGTCCTGGAGGGGCAGGGACAGGATATGGACCAGGAGGAGCTGGTGCTGGTTTAGGGGGTCTTGGTCCTGTAACTGGAGGAGGTAAAACCTTTCACAATTACTGCCTCTCAAAGATTGCAAATAATTCTAAATCCCTAAAAGCCTCTAACACTATAACACTACATTTGATCTCCCCTGCCTAGGACTAGGTGGAGTTGGACCAGGGGGTATTGGTCCAGGTGGTGCTGGTGGTGTGGGAGGTTTTATTCCAGGATCCTATGGTCCAGGTGTTGGAGCTGGTAAGTGAAAAATAATATGTTGTCTTAAAATCTTCAGATGGAAAGATGGAAAGCCTGTGCGTGACAATTATTGCATATTGATTTTTTCTGACAGGTGGAGTGGGGCCTGGTGGAGTAGGGCCTGGTGGAGTAGGCCCTGGTGGAGTAGGGCCTGGTGGAGTGGGGCCTGGTGGAGTGAGGCCTGGTGGAGTGGGGCCTGGTGGAGTGGGGCCTGGTGGAGTAGGGCCTGGTGGAGTAGGCCCTGGTGGAGTGGGGCCTGGTGGAGTAGGCCCTGGTGGAGTAGGCCCTGGTGGAGTGGGGCCTGGTGGAGTAGGGCCTGGTGGTGAAGGAGTCAGACCTGGAACCTATGGACCTGGTAAGAGCAGATAACAGATTACTTTTACACCAACAACAGAAACTTTTTTTAATCAATGCAGCAAAGCCTCACTGAGATCATGTTCTGTACAGTACTCAGTACTGTACAGTACTCAGTACTGTACAGTACAAACTGAGAGGAGCAGGATTCAGCCACAGACATATTATTTCATTTCCTCATTATCTCAATCTAATATACCAAATTTTGGTGCAGTGATGGCTAATGCATTAGGCATGACAGCCCCTCGATAAAGGACAGAAGTCATCACATCACTCACAATAACAGTTCTGCTGAAGAATTTCACTCCACTTTGGTTTTCATCCTGCGCACATGTGCGATGACTTTACAGGACAAATGTTATTGGTGACAGCATCGAAATTATTCCCGGGGTTATGTACTGGGTTTGTGGAACTGTTTAATGTTGTCCAATCATTTTGTTAAAGAAATAGGTCAGTTAAAGCACATTTTGTGTTTTTTGAATATCTCATGATCAAAAGTGACAGCTTCATCATAATTTGATTACATTATCGAGGGGCCCAGATGTAGAGGAAATTTAGATTTAACGATACCTTTTACTTAAATGTTTTAGATAACATTAAATTAATTTGATAGGGCTCATGAGGCATGGGTCAAATGACTTAAAATGATTGCATTTTTTTTAAAAAGAAGACATTATGCGTTTCTGGTGTTTAGTAATGCGCACATGGAAGTAGATAAATATATTTTACATTTTGTTCATTATAAAACACATTAGCAATCTAAAACATCTTAACTTCAGAAATTACATTTTTCCATCAGAACTGTATGTTTGATAAACTGCACCATCTTTAGAGATTGGTTGATGACTTGACCTAGTCAAGTCATGTCAAGTAATAGATTTTTGTTGAACTGTCCCTTAGGTGGAGTTGGCACAGGACAATACCCTGGTGGAGTCAAACCTTTTAAAACAGGTAGAGTAGTTTAACAACATGCGTTTAGGTTCACTTTTAAAACTCGATCAAATGATGTTTGTGTCTCCAGGACCAGGCGTTGGACCAGGCGGGACAGGCTTTGGACCTGGAGGTTCAGGAGCTGGACTTGGAGGGGGAGGGGTACGACCAGATGGGGTAGGAGTTGGACCTGGTGGCACTGGTTTTGGACCAGGTGGGGCAGGAATTGGACCTGGTGGGGCAGGAGTTGGACCGGGTGGAACTGGTTTTGGACCAGGTGGGGCAGGAGTTGGACCGGGTGGAACAGGTTTTGGACCAGGTGGTACAGGATTTGGACCGGGTGGAACTGGTTTTGGCCCAGGTGGGGCAGGAGTTGGACCAGGTGGAACTGGTTTTGGACCAGCTGGGGCAGGAGTTAGACCAGGTGGAACTGGTTTTGGACCAGGTGGGGCAGGAGTTGGACCAGGTGGAACTGGGTTTGGACCAGGCGGGGCAGGAGTTGGACCAGGTGGAACTGGTTTTGGACCAGGCGGGGCAGGAGTTGGACCAGGTGGAGTTGGACCAGGTGGAACCGGGTTTGGACCAGGTGGGGCAGGAGTTGGACCAGGTGGAGTTGGACCAGGTGGAACCGGGTTTGGACCAGGTGGGGCAGGAGTTGGACCAGGTGGAATCGGTTTTGGCCCAGGTGGGGCAGGAGTTGGACCAGGGGGTACAGGAGTTGGACCTGGAGGAGGTACTTTTTTTTTTTTTTTATGTAAAATAAATGTATCAGTTGTAAGACGCTGGATACTCTTTTTTTTCCTTTATAAATCTTTATACATATAATTTCAGCTATACCACAAACTGGAACCACAGGAGTGGGGCCTGGGGGGAAAACTGGACCTAAGACCTCAAAACAAGTCCCAGGTAAATTCCAGGCTAAAAGAGTGTCACCAGAAGATGCCATTACTTATAATGTTATAGGCTATTGACACATCAGTTTGTTGTGGAACAGGGGTGGGAGTGCCAGGACTCTACCAAGGAGGTTATGTTCCAGGTCAAGGTCAGTTTTTAACATTAAATTTAGGAAACAACTGTTCAATTTGTGATTGGCAACATTATTTTTGTGTGAACAGGTTTCGGAGGTCGTGGTGTTTTACCTGGAGTAGTCACTGGAGCTGGAGTTGGTACTCAGAGCGGTCAGTATAAAAACAAAGCTTAACAAATATAGTAATGTAGTAATTTAACTGTATAAAATCAATTATACCAATAACAAACTTTATTTAAAAATCTAAATCTGTTACATTCACAGGGTCTGGAGTACTTGGCCAAGGGGGAGCAGGGCCAGGCACTGGAAGTAAGTAATATAGATTCAATGTATATATATGCCTATATTTTGCTCCTAAGATTTTCCTGAATATTATATAGTGCCCATTTAAATCCTGTTAAATAATTATTCTATAGATGGTCGGGGTCAGCCGCTACCTGGAGTGTTTCGTGGGTACCCTCTGATTTCACCTAAAACAGGTAAAACACATTTACAAACATTTACAAAGTATAGTGTGCATCTTCAAATAAAACATTTTTCTAGGTGCAGGAAAATCGAAAAAGGCAAGTAAAGCAGCAACAAAATATGGTATGGATATTATTTCAGATACAAATATTGTCTATACTATAAGAAAATACCATATAGGAATATCTTTTCATGTCATATCCCAAGGTGGAGCTGGAGGACCAGGTGGATCAGGAACCCTTGGTCAGGGCAGTGCACTGGGTGGGGCAGGATTTGGAATTGGGCCCGGGGGTGGCGGAGTAGCACCTGGAACAGGAATAAGTAAGGCTACTCTTTAGGTAACATTGCGGTGATATATAAATGCTATGTTTGCACAATATGTATAGAGAAACTTTCATCCAATTATGTGTTAAACCATCTAGGTCAGCTAGGAGGAGCTGGAACTGGCTTTGGGCCTGGGGGAGGAGTTGGCCCCGGTGGAGCTGGTTCCAGTATTGGTCCTGGTGGTGGAGTTGGGCCTGGTGGCACTGGTACCGGCTTTGGACCTGGTCAAGGAGTTGGTCCTGGTGGCGCTGGTACCGGCTTTGGACCTGGTGGAGGAGTTGGCCCAGGTGGCGCTGGTACCGGCTTTGGACCTGGTGGAGGAGTCGGCCCTGGTGGTGCTGGTACCGGCTTTGGACCTGGTGGAGGAGTCGGCTCAGGTGGTGCTGGTACCGGCTTTAGACCTGGTGGAGGAGTCGGCCCTGGTGGTGCTGGTACCGGCTATGGACCTGGTGGAGGAGTCGGGCCTGGTGGTGCTGGTACCAGCTTTGGACCTGGTGGAGCTGGTACTGGCTTTGGACCTGGAGGAGCTGGTGCTGGCTTTGGACCTGGAGGAGCTGGTACCGGCTTTGGACCTGGTGGAGGAGTTGGGCCTGGTGGTGCTGGTACTGGCTTTGGACCTGGTGGAGCTGCTACCGGCTTTGGACCTGGTGGAGGAGTTGGGCCTGGTGGTGCTGGTACTGGCTTTGGACCTGGTGGAGCTGGTACCGGCTTTGGACCTGGTGGAGGAGTTGGGCCTGGTGGTGCTGGTACTGGCTTTGGACCTGGTGGGGGGACCAGATCGCAAGGTAAATATGGAAAATAGGGGAAAAAAATTACTATGCTGTATGTGTTATTAAATGTTGCTTCATTGGCGTCATGCTTAATTTTTTAGGACATGATGTCGACGCAAAAGCCCGTAAATATGGTAATAAATATTTTATTAAATAAATATTTTATTGTGTGTATATATATATATATATATATATATATATATATATATATATATATATATATATATATATATATATATATATATATATATATATATATATATACATACACACACACATACATAAATAAAATAATTTTATCTATTTTAAAAGGCATGTTGAGCGGTACTCTGGGAGGACCTGGTGGTGTCGGTACCGGTGTTGGTCCTGGTGGAGGAGTTCGGCCTGGTGGTGCTGGTACTGGCTTTGGACCTGGTGGTGCTGGTACTGGTGTTGGACCTGGTGGTGGAGTTGACACTGGCTTTGGCCCAGGGGGAGGTGTTGGGCGTGGTGGAGCTGTTACCGGCTTTGGTCCTGGTGGTGCTGGTACGGGTGTTGGTCCTGGTGGAACTGGCACCGGCTTTGCACCTGGTGGTGCTGGTACTGGTATTGGACCTGGTGGGACTCGTACCGGCTTTGGACCTGGTGGTGCTGGTATGGGTGTTGGTCCTGGTGGAGCTGGTACCGGCTTTGGTCCTGGTGGTGCTAGTACTGGTATTGGACCTGGTGGAACTGGTACCAGCCTTGGGCTTGGTGGGGCTGGTACTGGTGTTGGTCCTGGTGGGGCTGGTACTGGCTTTGGACCTGGTGGAGGGACCAGATCACAAGGTAATATTCATAACAGGGGAAATATCACTGTGTTATATGTGTTATTAAATTTTGCTTTATTGCTTGATTTTTCAGGATATGATGCTGACGCAAAAGCCCGTAAATATGGTAATAAATATGTAATTTAATAAATACTCAAAGAAAAACATCTCAAAGTTTATCTATTTTGATAGGCATGTTGAGCGGCGCCCTGGGAGTACCTGGTGGTGCTGGTACTGGTATCGGCCCTGGTGGAGCTGGCACTGGATTTGGACCAGGGGGAGGAGTTCGGCCTGGTGGTGCTGGCACAGGTTTTGGACCTGGTGGTGCTGGCACAGGTTTTGGACCTGGTGGAGCTGGCACCGGTTTTGGACCTGGTGGAGCTGGCACCGGTTTTGGACCTGGTGGAGCTGCTATCGGTTTTGGACCTGGTGGAGCCGGTACTGGTTTTGGACCTGGTGGAGCCAGTACCGGTTTTGGACCTGGTGGAGCCGGTACCGGTTTCGGGCCTGGTGGAGCTGGTACTGGCTTTGGACCTGGTGGAGCTGGTACTGGCTTTGGACCTGGTGGGACTGGTACTGGCTTTGGACCTGGTGGAGGAGTTGGTGCTGGTGGTGCCGGTTATGGGCCTGGAGGTAAAACCTATATTATTATTTAATTAATATAATATTAAAATGAATATATCATATTTTATTATCATTCTCATCATGCTATGAAATCTAATATAATAATGTGAATAGTATTTGAACATAAACAAGACAATTGAGGATTTGAACTTTCTGTATGCTGCAGGTTATGCTGGAGCCAAAACGCGTAAATATGGTGAGTAAACAGGTGGATATGGTAGATAATATATCATTTAACCTATACATGATGCAACACTGTCTTTTGCTAGTTTTTAATCTTTACCAAAATGTTTTTTTCTTTTCCAACTACATGTCATTTACTACATAAGGACTGCCAGGTGGAGCTGGGGGTGCTCTGGGTACAGGATCTGTTGGGCTTGGAGTTGGAGGAGGTATCCCAGGGCGAAGTGTTGGGATAACAACAGGTGGAGGGGCTGGACTGGGGACTGCTGGAGTGCCTGGTTCTGGTGGAGTGGGTACTGGTGGATTTGGACCTGGTGGTACTGGAGGTACAACAACAATATGAAAGCATCCCATTGGTGTTACTGGACTAATGCACTGACTGGAACAGGATTTGGCCCTGGTGGATTTGGCCCTGGTGGAGTTGGTCCTGGTGGATTTGGCCCTGGTGGATTTGGCCCTGGTGGGGTTGGTCCTGGTGGACTTGGCCCTGGTGGACTTGGCCCTGGTGGAGGTGTGGGGACAGGATTTGGACCAGCTGGATTTGGGCCAGGTCAAAATTTTTAATATTGAGCATTAGTCTAAAAAATTATACTTCTAAATCCTTAACCCCTTCTTTCAGGATATGGGACTGGACAGAAGCCATACAAATATAGTAAGAGTAATAACCCATTTTAAAATTATGTGATAAAGGAAATAATGACTGATGATATACTTCATCTTACAGCTCCACATGCGGGGGGTGGTGGAGTCCTAGGAGAAGGAACAGGACGGACTGGTCAGTAATTTCATTATACATTAAGTTGTTACACTGTGGTCAGTTGAAAACAAATCGCAACATTGGTTCAGCAGAATTCATATATTGCCCCCTACAGGTCTCTAAAAGTGTAAATTATAAAATTATCATTACTTATGCTTGAACACTGGATGAACATGATGTAACAAGATTTTGGTATTTGCATACACTGACACAGCTTGGTCAAAAAGGCAGAAATACAGTTAAAATCATACAATGTTTTGTACATTGTACTATATAGAGTTTTGTGATAACGTAGCCCTGTTTGTTTTTCAGGCCAGCCTGGTGGCACTGTGCCTAGTGGGGGGAGAGGCATTGCAGGAGCTACTAATGCAAATGGGACAGGAGTGTCAGGGAATGGCACCAGACCAATCAGTGGAGTAGCAACTACAGGTATGCTGGTTTTTTTGCCTTTATTATTACAAGTCCTGAAAATTTAAAGCTACTAAGATTGTGGGATTTATTTGCATCATAAAGGTGGAAGTGGTATAATGTTATAATGAGTCTGTCTACAGTAATAGGTGAATCGCAGGATGGACTTGGAGCAACAGGGGTCACAACTTCCCCAACATCAGAAGGTATCTGATTAACAGCACTTGTTTATTCTTCAAGAATTATAAGATAAGTTCTAAACAGAACTTTTTTTTTTTTCTTAAAGGGCGTGCGGGTACGAGAGGAAGAGATGGAAAAGACAGTGACGGAGGTAAGCAATGCTGAGGAGATTTTGATACTATTCAGTTTTACTATTTTAATTTGATTAATATGTGTATTTATGTTATCTATATTCACTTCATACAGCAATGTTCACAGTTGATTTTGAATTTGTTTTATTGCAGGTGAGATTGGTGTGGGGAGTATAATTGAGGGGTCTGGAGGTTCTTCAGTGGAAGGTGTGTTTAAACTGGCTGGAGTCTGAACCTTGCTTTATGTGGACAGTTAATTTAAGTCAACTACTGATGCAAACATGTATTTATTTTTAATTGGTTGTTTTACTATTAATGCACAAAATGCAACATCAATATTTAACTGGGATAGGTGTGACTGGAGGACCTGTAGGAGGCGAGAAAGATGGTCTAATTGCAACAGGAATTCCGATACTCGCTGCAAAACCAGGTATATGTATTTTTGTTATTTTGTCAGCATTACTTACTAAATTATTTGAGATATCTATTTTCTCCATAAAACAGACCTCAATGGGACATCACTACCAGGTGAGGGGCAACAAATAACATGACAATGATTGATTGACTTAGCTAGTTTTATATTAATAGCATTACTGTATCTCCCTCATTCTTTCAGGGGCTACCGGTGCAACGGCTGGTAGGTACTTAATATCCCTATATTTAACTTAGTGTTGCTAGATTAACTTAGAAAATTTGAAAGTATTAAAAAAAAAAAAATTAAACATACTTTTTTTTTTTTTTTTTTACAATTTTCTTTTTTTTTACAGTTCAAGGTGGAATTGTGCAATCAGGTGGTTTGTGAAATTCATTTCTGTCAATATTGCCCATCCCTATTTAAAATACAAACTTTATATTAATATAGACTCATGAGAACTTGTTTGCCTTTTAGGTTCAAGTAATGATACAACTAGTGTACTACCTGGAGCTAAGCCCATTAAACCTCCAGGTGAGGGAAAAAAACAAAAGAAAAACTTAAGCACTCTAGGCCAGATTTACCTGTTAAGATACTGTAGAATAACCCTTTGTATGTCATTTCTACTTACAACATGTGAAGGGATTCCCAGAGGAGACACTCCAGGTGAAGGAGATGGTGAAGGTGGACCTGATGGAGAGAGAGAATCTGCCCGTGGTCTAGGAGTGACACCTAAACCGGGTCCTGGGGATGTAGCAGGAGGTCCTGGGGGTGTAGGTGGGGGTCCTGTGGGTGTAGGTGGAGGTCCTGGGGTTGTAGGAGGAGGTCCTGGGGGTGTAGGAGGGGGTCCTGGGGGTGTAGGTGGAGGTCCTGGGGTTGTAGGAGGAGGTCCTGGGGGTGTAGGAGGGGGTCCTGGGGGTGTAGGTGGAGGTCTTGGGGTTGTAGGACGAGGTCCTGGGGGTGTAGGAGGGGGTCCTGGGGGTGTAGTTGGGGGTTCTGGTGGTGTGGGAGGGGGTCCTGGGGGTGCAGGTCCTGGTGGAGCAAGTGTCATCAAACCTGGAAAAAGTAAGTAGCTTGTTTTTGCATTGTCAAAATATTTCATTTGTTTGTCAAAGTTACTTTTAATGCTTTGTGCACATGTATAGGTTATTACGGTGCTGGTGGTATTGGGGTATTGCCAGGTGGAGGTACGCTATACATTTGTGTCACAATAATGATGAGTGGACGTTAAATCTGTTTCTCCCCATAGGCAAACGTTATCTAACTGGAGCAGGACAAGCAGTTGGTAAACCAGGGAAAGGTTTGTTATTTTTTCCAAATATAACGATAAAAAACAAAAACTGCATTATGTTTATTGACCTAGTGTGTGCCTGTTTTTGGATTCCCCCTAGTTTATGGAAATATTGGTCCTGGTGGGTATGGTACTGGTCCAGGTTATGGAAGTGTCGGTCCTGGAGGCATTGGGCCGAGTGGTGGAACTGGATTTGGACTTGGTGGCTTAGAAACCAGGCCCGGTGTAGGACCTGGTGGTGCTGGGACTGGCCCAGGAAGCTACGGACCTGGCGGTGCCAGTACAGGACCAATAGGCTATGGACCTGGTAGTGCTGGAACAGGGCCAGGAGGCTACGGACCTGGTGGTGCCAGGACAGGGCCAGGAGGTTACGGACCTGGAGGTGCTGGGATTGGTCCTGGAGGCTACGGACCTGGAGGTGCTGGGACTGGTCTCGGTTACGGACCTGGTGGTGCCGGGACAGGGCCTGGTGGTGCTGGGACAGGCCTGGGTGCAATAGGTGCCATCCCTGGGGGCCAAGGACTTGGAATAAGAAAACAAGCAAAATACGGTAAAACATTTGTGAAATATTTTACTTTTTCTCTCCTAAAATACTTCCAAACAAAAACTTTTTTTTTTTTTTTTTTCCCAATGTACAGGCCAAACCAGGCCTGGCAGCTACGGACCTGGTGGTGCTGGGACTGGGCCTGGAGGTGCTGGGACAGGACCTGGAGGCTATGGCCCTGGTGGTGCTGGGACTGGGCCTGGAGGTGCTGGGACAGGACCTGGAGGCTATGGCCCTGGTGGTGCCGGGACAGGACCTGGAGGATTTGGACCTGGTGGTGCCGGGACAGGACCTGGAGGCTATGGCCCTGGTGGTGCCGGGACAGGACCTGGAGGATTTGGACCTGGTGGTGCTGGGATAGGACCTGGAGGACTTGGACCTGGTGGTGCCGGGACTAGACCTGGAGGATTTAGACCTGGTGGTGCCGGGACAGGTCCTGGAGGATTTGGACCTGGAGGATTTGGACCTGGTGGTGCCGGGACAGGGCCTGGAGGCTATGGCCCAGGTGGTGCTGGGACTGGTCCTGGAGGATTTGGACCTGGTGGTGCGGGGACTGGACCTGGTGGACAAGGATTAGGACTGAGAAAACCATCTAAATCTGGTAATTAAAAACAGTGACTTTCCATTGTGGTGGAATGACTTCTACTATAATAGCTGTATTTATTTTTCCAGGCTATGGGACGTCTCTGGGCGGAGCTGACTATGGCCCAGGTATATCTATAACATATTTAAAGCAAAAAGTCAAATTAATCACTTGTTATCACTTATTCATTCAATAATTGTTAAGGGCGGGGGACAGGAATAAGACCTGGTGGTGCTGGGACAGGACCAGGAGGCTATGGACCTGGTGGTGCTGGGACTGGTCCTGGAGGTGCTGGGACAGTGCCTGGAGGATTTGGACCTGCTGGTGCTGGGACAGGACCTGGAGGATTTGGACCTGCTGGTGCTGGGACAGGACCTGGAGGATTTGGACCTGCTGGTGCTGGGACAGGACCTGGAGGATATGGACCTGGTGGTGCTGGAACAGGACCTGGAGGCTACGGACCTGGTAGTGCTGGGACTGGACCTGGGGGATTTGGACCTGGTGGTGTTGGCACCGGACCTGGTGGACAAGGATTAGGACTGAGAAAACCAGCGAAATCTGGTAATTACATTCTACTTTTTGTACTACTGTCTACTCAGTGTGGTACAATGAGCGCATCTAAAATAGTTATATACTTATTTTTGGTAGGCTATGGGTCATCTCTGGGTGGTGCTGGCTATGGCCCAGGTAAAAAAAAAAATAATAATAATAATTGAAGCAAAAAGTCAAATGAATAACAATTATCAATTATTTATGCATTAATTCTTTGTTTAGGGAGTGGGACAGGCACTGGAACAAGACCTGGTGGTACTGGGACAGGACCTGGAGGATTTGGACCTGGTGGTACTGGGACAGGACCTGGAGGATTTGGACCTGGTGGTGCCGGGACAGGGCCTGGAGGAATTGGACCTGGTGGTGCTGGGACAGGGCCTGGGGGATTTGGACCTGGAGGTGCCGGGACAGGTCCCGGGGGATTTGGACCTGGAGGTGCCGGGACTGGTCCTGGAGGATTTGGACCTAGTGGTGCCGGAACTGGTCCTGGGGGATTTGGACCTGGTGGTGCCGGGACTGGTCCTGGGGGATTTGGACCTGGTGGTGCTGGGACTGGACCAGGAGGATATGGTCCAAGAAAAATAAAATCTGGTAATTGTTCAAAAATGATTAGCAATTTATTGGGACAATGCATTTGTCAAACATTTCCTTGTTTGTTTTTAGGTGCAGGTGTTGGGCCAGGAGGTGTAGGGCCAGGAGGGATTCGACCAGGCAGCTCTGGTGTTGGTCCAGGTGGAATAGGACCAGGAGGATTTGGACCTGCTGGTGCTGGAACTGGACCAGGAGGATTTGCACCTGGAGGTGCTGGGACTGGACCTGGAGGATTCGGGCCTGGTGGTGCTGGGACAGGACCTGGAGGGTTCGGACCTGGTGGTGCTGGGACTGGACCTGGAGGCTTTGGACCTGGTGGTGCTGGGACTGGACCTGGAGGCTTTGGACCTGGTGGACAAGGACTCGGACTGAGAAAACCTCCAAAATCTGGTATAGAGACGGAAATTGACTTGTAATACTGTGCAATAGTATTAAATATAGTGATTTGTTTTTATTCCCAGGTTATGGAGGAGCTGGATTTGACACTGGTAAGAGTTATCTATCCAGTAAATGCACACCCACACCCGTTTCTAAAAATGTATTTATTCCAATGTTCACTTATTGCACTTTGCTGATCTGCACTTCGCTGATCTGTTCCCTGCAGGTGTAGGGCCTGGTGGAGTAGGGACTCGTGGAATAGGGCCTGGTGGAATAGGGCCTGGTGGAGTGGGACCTGGTGGGGTGGGGCCTGGTGGTGTGGGGCCTGGTGGAGTGAGGCCTGGTGGAGTAGGTCCTGGTGGACTAGGCCCTGGTGGAATAGGGCCTGGTGGAGTGGGACCTGGTGGGCTGGGGCCTGGTGGAGTGGGACCTGGAGGAGTGGGCCCTGGTGGAGTGAGGCCTGGTGGAGTGGGACCTGGTGGGGTGGGGTCAAGTGGAGTAGGGCCTGGTGGAGTAGGGCCTGGTGGAGGTGGCTTTGGTCCAGGAGGAGTTGGTCTAGGACTTGGAGGTCCAGGAGGCTACGGGCCTGGTGGAACTGGCTATCGACCAGGTACACTTCATTTTTTGTTTGATTTTTATTCTAAATGATGATGTTTGATCTCAAAGAAAGGTTTTCTTTGAGCCACGGCAGTACTGTGCTTTGTATCGTGACATGTTTTAAAGTCCCTGCAGTCATCTCTGATGATAAAATAACATGCTGGAGTGGTAAACACTGCATTTGGCTCTACATTGGCCACAATGTGCTGACTGTAGAATTTTCTGTTCTCAGAAAATAATGTATCTAATTCAATTTAACAAGACATTTGACAGATTAATAAATGTGTTATTGCAGAATTGAACTTTCTCACATTCTGAATATCTTTATACATAGGTGGAACTGCAACAGGGACAGGAACCACTCTAGGAGGCCCTGGTGAGTTTGCACAGAATGTAAAAGTGAAGCAAGAAAATTGTGTAATGTAACCATGTTTTCGGTAGGTGGTGCTGCTGGACCTGGTTATGGAAGTGTAGCTGGAGGACTCTACCCTGGTAAAACTTGAATTAGAATAAAAAACAAATAAAAATAAATAAATGTTAATTGGTGTTTGTATGTGTTTTACAGGAGCAGGCCAGAAATGTAAGAAATATATAGTTTTATTTATTTATTTATTTTATCTCATTCTGTAGGCTACTCTCTGGTATTAGTCTAGTATCATCTGTATAAATGTTTCTTACTTTGTTATAGCCAAGGCCCAGAAAGCAGCTAAATATGCAGCACTGCAGGCATTACTGGGAACTGGTGGCTACAGAGGTAAATAATAAATAAATATTAAATAAAATATTTCAAGATAATGTGTAAGGCATAAACTGAAAACGTCCCTTTTTTAGGACGAAGGAGGAAGTGAAAGAGCAGTATACAGGAAGTGACCTCATTTAATAATGTTGGTGCTATATGGCATGATTGTATGTGTTTACCTGACTTCAACACTCTCCTACAAGCTGTTTTAAAACTGTATTCAGAATATTTCAAAAACAGAATGGAGTGGGTTAATACTTTTGAAGACAATGTTTGAACAATGAGATTTTTTTTTTTAGATAGGTCAGTAATAGCAACTGTCACATTTATTTGTTTGCTCCATGTTTATTATGTTGCTGTTTTCTTCTGAAGTAATTCCATTCAACATTTATTATGTATTTTGAAAAATGAACAGCTGCTATATTGGTCTGACTAACCTGTATAAAAAACTGACCAGTAATAACTGTTCCTTTTTGCTGTTCATTTTTCACCTAAACTGATGCACTGTTTTATGAGTGACAACATTTGGTTGTACTGTTAAGTACAAATGTACTACTTTTTATTGTGTTTGCTATGAGAAAATATGTGAGATAGACATGGCTTAATATCAGCAGCTTGTATAATTCTACTTGCTGTATTAAAATATTACTGTCTTTAATTTATGGCAAAAAACTGTCTACAGCAAATATTTAATCTACTTTTACCAGTTTAAGTGTATAAGTAGTTTATGTCCCTTGCGTGTGAGAAGCGTGCGCTTGTTTCATAAATGGTCCTTGAATGTATACCCAGACACTGTAGTCTGTGATTTTTCTTTAAATGTATTTTTTTTTTTTTTTTTTTTTTTTTCATATTTTACTGTAACATTTGTTGTTTGTAGAGGAAAAACAATGCACTTTTTGTACTGACCTTGACAATCCTCTTTAAACTAATAAAAACTAAATCTTAAAGTCATTTACATTACATTTACATTTTTCTAACCCTAAGCAATGTTAGCTTTAGTGAACCGGGTGATAAGAGGAAGCATTCAAAAGCACTTTACTGCCTTGTGGCCAATAAACCACAACAGCCATAAAGTGTGATATGGATGGATTCAACTATGAACTTACTATGTAAAGCATCTTCGCTTCACTTCAAAATAGAATGCTCTACACTGTAGAGATAAGTGTACTTTTGTGGCCAGTCATGCAAAACATCCAGATAGCAAAAGCAATGTAAAAAAAAAAAGTATACAAAAGATCAGTGAAACAGTCCATTCTGACCTCTGACCTCTGACCTTACCTCAGGTTCCTACCTGAGGAAGGTCAGTCAATCAAGAGTGTGCGGGACTTTCCTTAACTTTCCTTAACTAAGACTGAGATGCAATTAGACAATCCTAAACTCTATATCTAATACTTATTATGTCTCTTGAGTTATAGATTTTTTATGACTCTGTAAAATGCTCATAAGATCTTTTCCTTTTCTACCCCACAGGGTCATAAACACTTGTGATTTCCATGTTTGTTATGTGTTATGCGAACGCTTTCCTCTGAATCGGAACACTGCAGTAATTGGAGCATTTATAAAGAGATTATGCCCGCACTGATGGGAATAGACCCTATTTCAAAACAGATGGATGTATTACGAAATGTGTGCTGCACACATCACTATATCACACTATGCGTACAACACAGAGGAGAATCGGACTAAAGCAGAGGTACAGTGCACACTTTCTAATCTGGGAACAGTTTGACCGACAGAGGGAGAGAGACCAGCTGTGTGTCATTGGGTCAGGGTTTTTTCTCACAAATACTTTTCAAAAGGAACTGACTGCACAGGAAGAGAGAGAAAGAGAGAGGGGAAGAGAGAGAGAGACAACGCCTGCTACTTGACAGAGCACAGTGCATGTCTACTCTGTACAAATGAAGATAAACTCTTCACCACACAAGCCGGAGAGCTGGTAACACTGCAATCCACAATGTCCAGAAGAGACCAGCGCTTCAGGAGAGGGATGATGGGACGGTAAGAGACACTGTCCAGCCTCTCTCACGTTTGTTTTATTTTTAGAGAGTTAAGACTGAGTAAAACTGAGAGAAAGTAACTCTAATTCAACTTCCTCATAGAAAATGTGGTTGCAACAAACAATTGTACAAGAGTAGACCAGCTGTAGTGGGGCAGTGCCAAGCTTTGCAAGCAAGGACAAAATAAGATTTTAAAAAATTACTCAACAGTAAAAAGTTGAACAATATTGTCATGTGCCCAAGCTATTGTATGAATCAATCTATATAGCAATAACAAAAGGTGCAGCAGCATTTATTTCTTATAGTTTCAAGCTGAAAATTCTAGATTGTCTATTTTTGACAAGTCCTGTTTATCAAGGAAGTCCATATGGACAAAACAAACTACACAAAGGAAACCACAGCATGAGAATACATCAATAGAAGTCTCACGTTTGACCGCTGCACAAATGACGAGACATCATAACCTGTTATTTTATGCACACCAGGTGGCAGTGTCAATTTTAGAGATAGAACAAGACAGATATCTCAGGACAAAACTATAAGATGACCCAGAGGTATCATCGGATATTCAGGTAAAGTGATAGGGGGAAAATAAACAAAGGTAGTAGCGAGGGATTTGAGACTGTGACGTTAAAGTAGTAGAGCAATTATACCAATTATACCCTACAAGCTTACAAGCGTTTATAGCAGTGGGGGAAGAAGTATACAGTTTTGTTACTTAAGTAAAAGAACAGATACCAGAGGAATTCTTAAGTAAAAGTAAAAGCATCACAAAAATCTACTTAAGTAAATGTATTAAAGAACCTGTTTAAAAATGTACTTTAAGTGTAAAAGGCATTTTGTAAAAAGTAAAAAGTATTTTGTGCAGAGTTTGAGATCTAATAAAGGTTCAAATGTAGTGATTTTGATAAATATTTGTACAGATTTTTTTTTCCATTAGAATCTATTGATGTATTGATATGATGTAGTTGAAACCTCTAAGCTTTTTATTATTATGCATTGTAAAGTAATGTTACAGGCCCATTTAATTATGCTAAAATATGTAGCTTCAATCTTACAGTGGTACAATGAGAAAAGAATGTACAAAGTAGATATCCACCCAGGTGAATCTAGTGAAAAGACATCTTGTCCAATCAATATTCCATTATTTATTGGGAAATAACACACCCATGTGATTCAACAACAGAATCAATGTCCTGTCAAGGTCCTGTATTATGCAAAACTGACTCTTGTGAGCTTCAAGCCATGTTAAAATGTTGCTGACTCATCAAAAACAGACCTGGAGTTGTGTTTTGTTTCATTCACACATGTTTGAATAACCCTTTATTATTAGTCTGTCCACATCTCCAAACCTCAAAATGCTCTGTTGGTAGTTTTCACTTTTAGTTTAGTAGACATTAGCAATTCCAGGGCTGAAACCATCCAAATGATTCTAGTGAAGTTGTATGGAGTTTAAAAACACAGTGGAGGACTTCTTGTATTACCACATGATGACATCACAAAGTGGAACAGAGTGTTTTATGTTTGAAAAATTTAACCTAAATATGCAGAGTTTGTAAATTAAACAAAACACAACTAACATAGATCTGAAAATAGCCCTTTAAGTATTCTTTTCTTTACCAGCTAAAATATTGACCGTGGCTTTAATGTGTACAAGGAGAGATAATAGTTTTTTATAATGACTAGACTGCAGTGGTCCTCTACTGTACATCCTCTCATATAGTAACAGCGTGACATTTACACTTTGGGCTCCACAGAGGAAACAGAAGCCTGCATTGTGTTCAGGAAGTTACCTCCTGCTCTGCTTCCAGTGTCTGAGAGATAAGACCACAAGTTTTTTACAAACGGTATTGCAGTGAAATGCCATTTTACTGTAGGGTTGAGCGATATGGCAAAAATTAACAAACATTTAATGAACTTAATGAAATTAATAAACCATAAGCTTTTACTGTCAGAGGATTGGCTGAAGACCTCTCAGTTATGACGACCCAAGCACAGCACTGATGATTAGAGACTGAATGTAAATGTTGATTAAAACTGGATTAATTGCACAGCACCATTTTACTGTAAAGGTTTTAACCTTTCTCAATATTTTTTTCATAATTTTTGTCTGCCATCACTACGTCTAGAACTTGACCTAAGGGAAACTGCAAGCATGTGATTGGCTGGAAACTTTAAATAGGTTGTACGCAACAGACGGGGGAAGTAGTTTTCAAAAGCAAGACTCAAGTCACTGTGATGTTAGCTATTTTCAATACTGGCTAATTCACTATCCACAATAACAACAAAATATTTCCGTCATTTCATCAGTACCATATTTTTGCCAAATAGAACTAAATAAAAAGAAAGTAATCATAGTCACTAAAACATCACTAAAATTACTTTAGTAACATTTCTTTCAAATATAAGTATAACTCATAGTAGATATTTCCATTTACTAAAAGTATTGATATTACTGAAGTATTGAAGTTTATCTGAGACAAGTGGACACTAGACCTGATCTGATTTACACTTTTCAATCCCAGAGTTCCAAGCCAGACTATAAATAAATCAACGTCCAAGAAACAAGTATTTACATGTCCCAGGAACCACTGCAATACAATTTAACCCAGTTACAATAAAAAATGTGTATTTAACTTGACCAGCAAGATAAATTCTTGAGAGTTTGATTCACAAACCCAGTAATAGGCATATCAATGCGGTGAGAGCCAGGTAAACTATTATGGATTTTTGCCAACTAAAACTAGACTAAAACAAAAAAGACAAAATCTTGACTTGACTAAAAGAAAACAAAATCTAAAATGCCATGTCAAAATGGTTCCTTCACACTATTGCTCTTAGAAAGGATCTCTGTCATTGCGTAAGGTACCTAATGTCCAGTGAATGTTATAAGTGGTAATTTTGTCCCACCTGATCCTGCGCAGCACGCTCATTTTTTCCTTTTGGGCTCACATTACACTGTCTCAGACTGGCCTTCTTCGGTGACTCTTGTGTTGAAATGTACAAGTTGTTCTGCTATCTTTGTTTCTCAATATTGTTTTACCATTCTGTATTCTTACGTCTCTTGTTTGTAGGTGCAGTGAGTGTGCCTGCATCCTTTCTAACTGGTATTATGAGAGAGATGGTGAGTTGTACTGTAAGAAGCACTACTGGGCCCGCTATGGAGAGCACTGTCACGGCTGTAAAGACACAATTACAACAGGACTGATCATGGTAAAGTATTTAGTAGCAGAACCATGTGTCGTTTTCTCTTATTTTAAACATTGTTAAAACATTCATCAACTATTATGTAGTGGTTCTCAACTTAAATTCACGGGTACCTAGTGGTATTCCAGAGAACTGAGTTCAGCCCTTAGAGATTTAGTCCTGGTTATGACAAAACAAGTATAGAAATGTATTAAAAATGATGACAATGATTTACTTAAAGAAAATGCATTGTCCCTTTTTTCTTTTAAACTTTTAAACAAAATCAGTAAATCATTAGGCATTGGTTCAAATGCCAACACTCTGTTCTTTCACACCAGTAAACCTAACACATTTGGGCTTTAGTTTTCACACAAAATCTAAAAATAGCTTCAATATTGATCCTCTAATGCCTGATCAAAACCTCCCAAATGAGTTGTGTAACATCACAAATTGGAGGGAGGATTTCAGAGAACAAACAGGCCACAACATCCGTGTGAGGCAAATTATTCCAGCATTTAACGGATTTTCCTGCTTCCTCCAATATGAAAGACATTTTTGTCCCCAAGTTGAAAGAGGATATCCTCTGAAAACATCTGAACTCCACAAAGAATGTGGAGACAGCAACTATTTTTCAAGACAGGAATGTGCATGTGTAGTTTTTATGGTTATTTATGTCCTGTTTTTAGGTCGCGGGAGATCAGAAGTTTCACACAGAATGTTTCTCATGTAGAAACTGTGCAACAATTATTGGAGAGGGAGACACCTACACTTTAGTGGAACGTTCAAAACTCTACTGGTGATTTTGCAGCTTAAACAATAGCAATGTGTTTTCTTAAACAAAAGCAAACATGACTTTTACACTTTGTCTGCAGTGGTCACTGTTTTCGACAGGGTGTAATCACAGCTGAAACACAAACCTCTCCACTTACCAAGCGACGACATATGGTGGCGCTAGTGTATTTTCCTCCTCAACCAGGTCGTCATCGTGGCCTATTCATAGAAGTAGATGTAAGTCCAGAAAAAGACCCCCTTCTTACTGTGACTGGGTGAGTCTGCAGAGGTGATAAACACTGTTAAAATAGTTCATAAGAGAATGCTGAAATTATATTTCTAAACTGAATGTACTCCACTTTAACCAGTTTAGACCCAGATGTCCTCAGTGCTGGTTTGCTGTCTACTCTTCATGTGGGTGACAAAGTTTTGGAGGTCAATGGAATCCCAGTTTCCAACATAACACCGGAAGATGTGTGTCCCATCAAAAACTTAAGAAATCAACATTACTACAGCAAGCACGGCCTGATGTGCATAATGTTCCCTTTAGATCCACTGTGCGATAGAAGATGTGAGTAAGCCTTTGCAGCTGACCATAGAGCACAACCCTCCGTCTCCCAGCGCCTCACCCCAGGGCCCCATGAGCTCAGACAAACCTGCCCCCGACAAACCGACTCTGTGCCGCAGCCTCCCGAGGGTGGAGGAGGAGCCCAGTCCCGCTGAGGAGACAGGAGTGTCCACTAGGGTCAGAATGTCACCTCAACACCAGGGAGCACCAGGAATCAGGTCTAAAAACATTATGTAAATAACACTACTGTAGTTTTTACATCTTGTTGTACAGTATTATGATTCTTGTGATACCCATTTTTCTCAGACGAAGCTGCAGCATAGACAAGTGTCCGCTGTCTCCCGGTTCACTCTCACATTTAGCTCAGCGCAGAGACATGGTTCGGTCAGAGTCCCTCAGAGTGGACCACGGGGACCGGACCCATCGCATCTTCAAACCATCGGATCTGATTCATGGAGAGGTGCTCGGAAAAGGCTTTTTTGGACAGGCTATAAAGGTGTCTTAAAAGAATCTGTTGAAATAATTCAAAGATAAATCCAATGTAAAACAATAAAGATAACATGCATTTTCTGCATTTTGTTTTAAGGTGACCCATCAAAAGACAGGAGAAGTGATGGTGATGAAAGAGCTGATACGTTTTGATGAAGAGACACAAAAAACCTTCTTGAAGGAGGTGAGCTTCATTTGACAGCAGCGTTATGCAAACATATCTTTGTTTAAGTGTAGTGTTGCACTTTGTTGTGATTTAAGGTATTAGACAAAAAGGCATCACTTACACAGGGTCAGGCAGCTTATGGTAGTATGGTAGGTATGGTAGGTAATCTATGCCACATTTGAGGGTTGACGTTTTTGTGTATCAGTTCCTCATTTAGGGCTTATCTGTGTGGCTTGGTGTTATACGCATTTGTTTTCAATTAAAACTCTTTTTTTTTTTTTAAAAAAACATTTGTATTAAAATACAGGTAAAAGTGATGCGCTGCCTGGATCACCCCAATGTACTCAAGTTCATCGGATTGTTTTATAAAGATAAAAGAATACACTTTGTCTCTGAATATATCCAAGGAGGGACTCTGAGAGAAACCATTGAAAAGATGGTAATTTAACATGATTAAATTATGACTTGATAATTTCACATGTTCTGAAATAGTTCTACTATTGTTTAGGACAAAGATTTCTCATGGAATGTAAGAGTGAGTTATGCAAAAGACATTGCAGCAGGAATGGTACATTTCTAATAATTTAATGGCTAACTATTACTATGTATGTCTTGAACTATGTTTTGCTAAATTACCTTATTGTAGGCTTATTTACATTCAATGAATGTGATTCACCGAGACCTAAACTCCCACAACTGCCTGGTCAGAGAGGTATGATTATTTACATCATCATCTCAATATTGACAAGAGATAAAAGGGTATCATTACTATATTTCTGTTCCAGAACCAGTCAGTGGTGGTAGCAGATTTTGGGCTGGCCAGGTTGGTGCCTGAAGACAAGAATAAAACTCCTTGTTCTTTGGAGAGACCTGCTCAAGGCTCGCTCACGCAATGCCGTAAGCCTGACCGGAGGAAGCGCTACACTGTGGTGGGAAACCCCTATTGGATGGCCCCAGAGATGATCCATGGTTAGCACATATCACTATTTAATGTGGCTGATTTTTCTCCTTGATTATTTAATAACTGATATAGCGCTTTTCTTAACTCAGGAAAAAGCTATGATGAACGAGTGGACATATTCTCCTTTGGCATCATGATCTGTGAGGTAAGATTCAGTAATTATTATGATTTTAGATATGTTTTTGTTTTTTATGAATTAGTTTTGTCATTTGTCAGAAGAACCAGAACTCAAGAAGCTGCTTGGATGTGCAGAGAAACATCTTCACTCAAAAACTTTGTGTCCAGTTGACAGCATTGCATTTTTCTTTTACTATACTATTTTCTTTTACAATGTATAATTGTCAGCAAGACCTTTTTAACAATTTAGCATAGATCCGACTGGGTCTTGTTTCTGTGAATTCTTTCATTATCAATAACTTGTTCAATCAATACTAATTTTGGTATCTATTAGTATCTGGGTATCTACAGTTCCGTAAACGCCTTCTTTGGATATGAGGTTTTGAAAAGAGCTGACTTTGTGTATAGTAAGCTTGATGCCTGTGTGTAGATAATAGGAAGGGTGAGCGCAGACCCAGACTTGCTCCCACGGACACTTGACTTTGGGTTGGATGTACCGGGTTTCCTGCAGCAGCACCACCCTTTGGACTGCCCCTCGGCCTTCCTGCCACAGGCTGCCCTTTGCTGTGACATGGACTCAGACATACGGTAAGAGAAAACAAACCAATGGATGACATGACCTCATAAAGATTTTCACAGTGATGGATTTTTTACAGACCACTTTTTGGGTTTCATGCCTTGACATGTTACTACTTCTAGATGGTTTCTTGCCAGAGGTAAGCCTGGCAGTCACATACCTCAAATGTATTCCCACCTATTAATAACAAGAGATTACAAAGACTTATTTTGAAATGGTTTTAGTGCATTTTCAGGTCTAAGTCAGGTTTATAGCAGGATATCTGTGTAAACCCTCAATTGTCCAGGTCTGATCCATAGCAAAAGATGAAGTTCTGCGATTGTTTTCATTGTTCTGGGTCAGGGTCATTAAGGGCTGAATAGGGTAGTTCCAGCTGAAACTGGAGACGATAGATGTTTATAGTTTCAGTGTAGTTAGCTCCTCCCTTCAGATAGGTATAAGGCATTGGCCACCAGCAATCTGACCAGAACTGAAGAAGCGGCTTGGATGAGCAGCAAAATGTCTTCACTCTTACGATTTGTCCAGATTTTAACTTCATATTTTGCTATGGTTTATAGCTGGACTAAACAAGCTAAACTAAATCAGGACCAGTGTAAACGGGAAAAACAAATGTAACAGAGATCCTTCGACTTATTTACATTCGTCACATAATGGAGACACATTGGGATAGAATTTATTCAATAAAACTTTACAGCAATAGAAAGGATGAATCATTTTAAATTGCAAGAACCTATGTCTAAAGTTCAGATTGTTGTTCCGGTACTGTAGTTTTCAATGAATTTACTTCTGCTGTTTTGACATTATTTTTTAAAGTAATTCGTAAAAGAAGACAACAAAGTCCTATTTTCCATATTGAACAACAGAGACACATAGATCGGGACAGAGAGCAGGGACAGGGCATTGGGTAACATGTTGTAGTATTTGTGCTGCATGATTTCAGATGCCAAGGCTGAGAGTGACACTGCCCCCTGCTGTTTCTTAAAAGATATATCATGCTAATGTAAAGCTAAAGCCTGTGAGAACGTTTTAGTTATCAACACATAAATGATAAATGTGTTTAAATAATTATCAACAATTTAATTGATTCTCTGTTTCACTGATACAATTACCACATTGCAAAAGCTGGAATTATTTTGTTAACAGATTGTCCTCTGCAAACAACATATGTTTATTTAAGCAAGTTCTGAGTTATGTAAAAAAAATATTATACCCAGAAACTCAACAATACTAAAACTAGTAATGAAACTATATACTATATACATATATACATACACATATTCAATATATACATGATTAAGAATTGAGACTTGATGAACACATATTAGAAATCTGACCTTTTTTTTTTTTTTTTAATTGTTGTAGCCAAATTGCAATTAAGTATCTAGCATGTTCTTTTTTATTTCTACAAAAAATCATGTTTGGCAATTCTACATAGTATAATGACAAAACTATTCTGAAATGTAATTTCAGAATTTGCATTTGTTCAGCAGTTCATATTTTGTGAGCTTTTAGCCATGATATAATGTTGCTACCTCATCAAAAACATAAAATAATATACCTAAAGTTGTGTTTTGTTTTGTTTCATGTGCATGTTTGAGTAACCCTTTATAAGTCTGTCTACATTTCCAAAGCTCAAAATGCTCCTTTCCACCTTGTGATGTCATGAAGCAGTGGTTTTCAAGTTAACAGCTCCTTTTACCTTTAGTTCAGTAAAGATGGGCAATTCCAGGGCTGAAATCATCCAGTTGATTGTAGTGAAGGTGTATGGAGTTTAAAAACACAGTAGAGCATCTGTATTACCACGTGACATCACAAGGTGGATCAGAGTGTTTTGTGTTTGAGAGCTCAGACTAAATATGCACAGTTTGTGTGTTAAACATGTGTTAATGAAACAAAACACAACTCCAGGTCTGTTTGTGATGAGGAAACAACATCAGAGCATAGAGCAAGGTAGTGTAATATGGACCATTGAATGCCCCTAGATGCACTTAAAATGTGCACTATGAACTGAATTGTGATTTGGAAAACATCATATCTTTTGCAATTGTCCTTTTTTCAGTCATATACCTATACATATGCTGGTCATTTCTTTCAGACCTCCCTTCTCACAGCTGGAGGAGTGGCTGGGAAACCTCCTTATGCATCTAAACATTGGTCTTCCTCTACACTCGGAGTTAGAGCAGCTCCATTCAAATTTCTGGAAGCAATACAATCACATCATTACTGAGGATATTAACACATTTTCCATTCCAAAAAACAACACTGGAAAGCAAACCATCACAAGAGATACAGAACTGTTCTTGGACAATCAAAACCAAATCGAGTCACTTCCTCTCACAGAAAATATGGACAAAAGCTCCTCACCTGATAGCCATTCAGGTGAAGATCAGCTAATACCAGAGGAGAACAAGAAAAGAACTGACAGCAGTCGCATCTGCCCCAAAAAGGATTGTAAAAAACATTTGATGAGTAACGGATATTCCCAGAAGACGTGCAGGACTCTGGGTAAAGAAGCAAACAAGGACATTTCTAACTGCAAATGTAACATCACCACAGGACAAAAGAAAGTGCATGAGCCATCAACACCACTCCATGAAAACAATTGTGTTCAAGGTCATACTAGTCGCAGGTTATGCAGAGTACCATGGGACAGCTCCAAAGAGGACTCGTAGCTATACATTTTATAACATTTATATTTATATGACATATAACAAAAAGTTGTTATGAATTACAAGGTTTATTTGTTATAATGCTACAAAGCTACAAATGTATAATAATAATAATAATTATTATTATTATTATAATTATTGTTATTATTATTATTATTAGTAGTAGTAGTAGTAGTAGTAGTAGTAGTAGTAGTAGTAGTAGTAGTAGTAGTATTGTTATTATAAAGGATGTGGCCAAAGTAGAACTTTTACACGGCACTGCGGTCTGACCATACTACTAATAAGCTATTAATTTAGTTTTATCTGTGAACATCTGGCACTTTGCATTTCAATAAGCAAAACCTTTATACTGTATTATATTTATTAGAACTCATAGAGAATTCTGAAAATATATTTGAACAGATTTTCTGAGTTTTGTCTTTTCATTTGGTTCTTTAGTGATGATGTATTCAATAAGTTTGTAACAGTCACAAGCTCCCATGAGTCACAGTTTAACTGGATGTAGTGACTGGGCATTTCAAACTAATAAGTAAAACAAGTTAAAAAGTTGTGTTTTTTTTTAATAATTATGCAGCTGGTCAGTGAATAAAGGTATGATAGCAATCAAATTAATCATGAACTTTCACTGAAAACTAACTTTGTCACATTTGTAATTATGGCTCACTATAGGTGAGTTCATAGTACCTCCATGAACAGAAAAAAACAAGGACCGTGAAGGCGCCCAGTATGGCGCAACCGGGGCCCCACCCTGGAGTCAGACCTGGGGTTTGGGGTTCGAATGTGAGCGCCTGGCCTTGGCCCACAGGGCCTGGCCGGACTCAGCCCAAAAGGAAGATGTGGGTCCACCCTCCTGTGGGTTCACCCTGCTGTGGGTTCACCACCCGCAGAGGGTTTCATAGGGGTCGGGTGCAAGTAGGATTGGGCAGCACTCGAGCACGGTTGTCACAATGGCCTAGTCCATAGACACAGCATCTGGCTGTGGCAACGTGGAACGTCACCTCACTGGGGGGGAAGGAGCCTGAGCTCATGTAGGAGATTGAGAGGTACCGGCTAGGAGGACTATCAGTGGGCCTCAAAGAAATTCTGGTAAACCGTACAACACCTCACCTGGTGGTCCTTCTGTTTAAGAAGGGGGACCGGAGGGTGTATTCCAAGTACAGGGGAATCACACTCCTCATCCCGGTAAGCTCTATTCCAGGGTACTGGAGAGGAGAATCCAACCAATAGTCGAACCTTGGATTTAGAAGGACCAGTGTGGTTTTTGTCCCAGTCGTAGAACACTAGACCAGCTCTCTACTCTCCATCTGGGGCTCTAGGGTTCATGGGAGTTTGCCCAACCAGTCCACATGTGCTTTCTGGACCTGGAGAAGGCATTCAACCGTGTCCCTCGTGGTGTCCTGTGGTGGGTGCTGATGAAGACTAGTTCTGACTGGCAGACTGACTGATGCGTACAGTGTTTGCAAACATCTTAATTAATTCTGTTCAGGAGGTAGACACATTTACCTAGTTTGCTCTAAAATACCAAAATGCTGGGAACAAAAGACAATGCTATTAAAACACTGTATACACAGTTTAGTAGCAAAAAAAAGTGTGTCCACCACTCTAATCGCCCATCTGAAACAGGAATTGATCTGTTAATTAATTTACAATGACAATGATTTTACAACTATAATCTCTGACAGAGAATGCGATGAAATAAAGGGACTTGTACACAGCTCACCTATCTGCGCTGGATATGCTTTAATGCAATTTAAGGTGCAATATAGAGCTCACCTTACCAACTACAAGCTAGCACAAGACACTCAAAGGTGTCAGATGCCTGTCCTAGATGCAAAAATTCTCCAGCAGACCATATACGCATGCTTTGGACAGGCTCAATGCTTAATGAATACTTGTCTAACATGCAGCTCTATCTAGAGTCCTTCAGTTCACTATAAATGCTAGCCCCCTGACAGCTGTATTCAATGTGTCTATAACCTCATACATGTCACCAATTTGTAAGAATGTCATTACCTTTACTACACTGCTAACCAGATGTCTAATTCTACTTCAGTGGAAACATAAATAACCTCCAATGCATGATTATTGGCTACAAGAATATACATTTAGAAAGTACATTCTGTAATTAATGGGTTACATTGTACATGAAACCCCTTTCTGCAATATATTGATGCAAATCTGTAAGAGAAGTAATAGTATGGACGAATCTAATGTTCATTTTAGTCGTTTCTTCTCTTCTTTTTATCCGTCTATCTGCCTTTTCCTTCAATCCTTCTATCCCATTATTTATTTTCCTTCTATCTCTTTATTATTTATGTTTAATATATTATTCATAGTGTTCTTATTTTTATTACTTCCACAAATTGTGAAGAAAATATTCTTATCATATGTCTGTGTGTAATGCATTTGATCTGTCAGTCTGTCAGAGACCAAGAACCAGAACATATTTAGGTCATACCAATGCACTGAATAGGGGCAAGTCACTTTAAGCAGGTCCAAGTGCAAGTCCAAGTCTGTATAAACTATAATAATGCACACGGGAAGACTGAACCACACCCATGGGATCATTTCGCTAAAAGATAAGATAGGCTACATGACACCCTTACTCATCTGACTTGTAGGCCTACTGTAATAAGCTCCAGGCCTATCTTTTAGATTGCGTTGTGCCAATGCGCCTGGAGACCAGAGTGCATATCCAGCGTGCATATCCAAAGCGCGTCATAACCAAAGGCACATGTACACCTTTTCGGGCTCTGGGCTGTTGGGCATGTCAGTGTGCACCTTAACAAATGGTGGCACTGGTCCTAACATGAAGTTGAAAGGGTCATTCATGTGCACATCTGTGTTTACGCCGCGTTGCTGTATTTGGCACAGTTGGAAGCAAACATGTGTGCCTGGACCCTTCAGTCTTACTTGTTCCAAGACGAACCAAAGGCTTTATCTCTGGGCTTCAGCACAGGTGAAGGCACACATGCTTTTGGGAAACACAAGGAAG
Source organism: Periophthalmus magnuspinnatus (assembly GCF_009829125.3). NCBI lineage: Eukaryota > Metazoa > Chordata > Actinopteri > Gobiiformes > Gobiidae > Periophthalmus > Periophthalmus magnuspinnatus. Next base: position 31,921,124 of record NC_047139.1, on the reverse strand, counting down.
CCAGGAGGGAATCAGAGGCAGTATGGCACCAGCACAATCCCAGATGTGTGTGCACATCACCCTTTATGATCAGTGCCACCAGCCATCAGCTAAGGTGGGCACCGACATGCCACAACAGCCCAGAGCTTGTAAAGGTGTACGCCCCATAAAAGTGTACACTGACATGCCACAACAGCCCAGAGTCTATAAAGGTGTACACCCTGTAAAAGTGTATACTGACATGCCACAACAGCCCAGAGCCTATAAAGGTGTACACCCTGTAAAGGCACACACTGACATGCCACAACAACCCAGAGCCTGTAAATGTGTACACTGGTATGCCACAACAGCCCAGAGCCTGTAAAAGTGTACATCCTGCAAAGGTGTACACCAACATGCTACAACAGCCCAGAGAGTGTATGTGTCCCTTTGGTTACACACAGACAGATGTTCTATACTATTTTTAACAGATATGAGGCACAGCCATGTTCAAGTTAAGTCAGAATGTTTACTGTCCTCCCCCTGGAACACACCACCACACAGGTTCCTACACACATACCACTGAATCCACCTTTCTTATTAGGAACAATACATTGTTTATTTATAAAGCATGAATTACATTAAAGTAAATCTTGAGCAATTGAAATACCTGTCTAACTCATAAAGGTATATTTAACCCATACAAATGTCCTGTATTTGTATTTGAGTCCAATTTTGTGTCAAATTTTTGTGTGTGAACAACAGCTTGTGATGACCAAATACCTGAATTCTATAAAAAAAGAAGGCTAGAAAATGTTTTCTTCAAAACGTTTTTTAAAAAAAAAAAAAACGTTTTGAAGAAAACATTTTTTTTGATGCGACAAGTAACATCTTTTAATATGAACAACACTTGAATGAATAAGGGAGTGGGGTAAACTGCCCAAACCCTCAATTTCAAGATGGGAATTGTTCTGCCCCATAACTCTTTTCAACTCAATTGACACAGTCTTTCAATTACACAGGTGTTTTTCTGAGTGTCTCTGAAACTGTCAAAACTGCTGGTTGGAGTCAGGTAGTACCTCAAGTGAGACAGGTTCAATTTCTGAAGGTGTATCTGCAACATCACCATACATCTGTGGCACCACAGGCGTGCTGGACAGATGATATGTGTTCCTCTGAAGATTGTAGGACCTCAGTGTGCCTGCAGTGGACACCACAGTTCCTCTTTGCTGCATATCCTTGACCCACACATGCTCTCCTGGCTGCAAACTGGGTATGTCATGAGCTCTGTGCCTTTTGTTGTAATTAAGTGTTAGTTTTAGTCTGTTCTTTTCACCTTTCCCAAGTCAGCTCCATTTGGATTGAGCTGAGAAGTAGTGGGAGGAACAGTCATCCACGTATCTTTCGACCCATGAGCAGTTCTGTAGAACTAGACCTATTGGCTAAGAGTGAAGCACATTAAGCCATTAAAGCCAAGTAAGAATCACTAGATCTTTGGGTACTTTTTTGATTGTACTGACTGCACGTTCCGCCTCACCATTATTTTGTGGGAAGTGCAGACTAAATGTAACATGATCGTGGTCTGGAAGTCTGTAGGTAACGTCTCTCTCTTTGTTGTGCACTCTCTTGCATACACATGTGTTTTGTCAGTTCTTTGCTAAGATCTGATCACCAAACAGATTGTTTGGCCAAGTCTCTGCACTTTGTTATGCCGAAGTGGCTTTCATGAAGTTTGTTCAGTTTGTTTACTCTTTGCTCCACTTTGCTCTGTGGTACTCTAATGCTCAAGATGCATATGCCCCTGGTTTCCAGTTTGTATAGTGCCTGTTTTCTGCAGAAGAACAGCTCCAAGTCCATAAGAAGATGAATCTGCTGAGACTGTGACAAAGTGCAAAAAGAACATACAGTGTCAGTTCTGGAGGTGTTGTCAAGTCCTGTTTTATGTTCTCAGAAGCCAAGCCTCCATCCTCAGACCCAAATCAGATTGCTACAGACCTGAATTGACTTGCCCCTTCTCAGTGCAATGGATGAGCATAATATGTTCATGTTAAAACGAGAAACTGATGACGTTAAACGGAAAATCTTAAGTCCTTATCACCTGTAATGCCTAACACTTTCTCATAATAACGAATAAACTCTGTCTTATGTGTAATCCATGTTTGTCCGTTCTACGTTGCTGTATATTCAAAAGTCTACTATAGTTGCAAAATGAAGCCGTTTGTCTTTGACTGCGTAGTTATATAATTTTATAGGCTTAATGCTACTGTGTAATGTTACGGTGCACTAAATATTAGCTCATAAATGTCCAGAGGGACATGAGTACTGTTAGGCAGTGATCATATAATGATAAAGAGACAGAATGATGGACAGAAATCCCATTTGACACAGAGCTCACTCTGTGGCACAGAGACTTCTGGCAGGGTTTAGGAGGGATAAAGTCACATTGACTTTGGAGGTCTTCACATTCGGCTCCATTCACTCTCTGTAAGAAATTAGCCGAGTCTCGCTAAAATACATCCATATTTAAATATCAGGCAGCACGCAGCAAAGGAGTGTGGATGGCCACTCTCTTTCTGCATATTTTAACGTTAAATATGTTGAAACTACAAAGCAAACAAAATGCACTCTCAGATAAGAATAAAGCGGATAGTTCTACAGTGCGCGCATGCGTGGTCAGAACTTGACCATTTTTGTTGCTGTACATAACCAGCAGGTGGCAGCCCTGGCACATTCTACATCTGAACAGGCCTACAAATCTACTTCATTTATAGTTTTCAACAAAACTCCTAAAATTCGTCCTAGAACAATAAAAGCAGTAAAAGCAAAACATAGAGGACATATAGAGAACCACACAACTTACAGGGTATTCAAAGCCAGAGAAAAAAAAGTGTGTCTAGAGTTCAGACTTAAAACAACCCACTGTTGGGCTATTTGGACACTGTTTGCCAACAAGAATGTAATTTAGAGATAAGCTGATGTTTTGTGTTTAGTCATAAGTATAGAACTGTATAATAATAGTAATGTATAATTCAGGCAAACACCAATGACATTGTGAAGCTAACTCTACTGCAGGTAACACTTCAACCATTACTTATACACACTATGATACAGACTGACATTAGAAAATAAGCCTATATTGTTTTTGACTGAGTTTGACAGACTGTTGGATTGTTCAAATCATTCAATATTGATAAGTATAGGGATACAATTGAAAAAAAAAAAAAAAAATGAACAAAAACAGTAAAATAGTAGCATTTGGAAACATCAATGAAAGGACAAACAGTGAGTTCAGTCCAGGGCCACAGAAATAGGCACTTGTGATGTTGGCAAATGCAGAAATGTCACTGTGAGTGGTACTACTGTTACCCAAAGCTTCTGAGTAAGTGTGTGAGTGGCTGGTGCAAGAATAGCAGCATTCATAGTGTAGAACTGAGATAGGAGGACCACAAAATGACAAATATATCCTCATAAGGAAGTGGTTTGGTAAGTCCATATTTTTACATGTTTAGTTTGTGAGTTTCTTGTTGTTCCTCTTGTTGGACTTTGGCCCACAGTCTTCTGAACAAACTGCACCCAATGAGTCAGGAGCATCAGATGGCTGTCACATATAACCATGAAACACTGCCAAGCTGTTCGCATTGCAACACTACGGTATGTGTCATAAGCAATTTGACTGCAAGGTTTTAAAGACCAATCTTTAATTTATTTTTATCCAATATAAGTTATAGCAAAGAAAAAACATACAAAGTTAAATCTGTTGAAAAGTTATAGGAGTGAAGACGGCTTGAATGAGCAGCCAACGTCTTCACTCCTACAACTTTTTGTCCAGTTGACAGATTTTATTTTTCTTTGCTATGGATCAGACATGGACGACGGAGAAATTACACACATACCAGTATAAGTTACTTTATACTGGTCCTACAAAATCAGTTTCTAATACATATAGACTATATGGACAAATGGCAAAAGATAAAGCATTGAAGTCTCTCTGCTGGCTTAAAAAGTTAAACATTTGTCAAAAAAGTAGTGAATTTTATTATCTTTAAAGTTCTCGAACTACTGACCTACAGTGGACCATTTTTAAACTACAAGAATGTGTTCTGGTGACTGCAACTAAGCAGTTTCAAGGTTTAACATTAACTCACTGTTTCAATATTATACCACATAAGCATATTTATTTGAAACATCATGGCTCCTGAAAGTGACATTTTTGGTTACTTTTTCTGCAATTTAAGATTTGAGCTGTAGAAGGTTGAATTATGAATTAAAATTACGCAAACTGATTACATAAATGTTGAATTTTGGTATTCCTTTATAAAGTTCAAAAATATCTAACAATATTGCACATTTAGAATACAAGTTGATTATTCAGTTGAATAATTCTGCTTTATGGTTTGGTTTCAATATTATTGTTTTATGTAATATATCACATTGCAAAATGTGTTATCGTGACAGGCCGACACAAAGGATAAATGGGAGAATATTATGAAAGTTGTCTAGAAATGTGAGAAAAACACTCAAATCACGGTATGGGTTGTAATGAGTTTCAGGAAAGTGCATCCAAGTACATTATTTTGTGTGTGTTCTCCATTTGAACATGTTTCGTAGTTTATAGGTTTATATTTTTCCTTCAAGTAAAATAAGAAAGTGAAGGATCAACCATCATTTTCAATAATATGCAGACTGCAAGGACACTATGCAGGTGACCATGAAAATTAAATGATGTTGTGAGCATTGCGTGAGGGACAAAAGCCAGCACACTTCAATAACCTTTATTTACTTTACAGATGTTTCCATTTGAAGTTCAGAGGGCCATAAGGGGTGGATTAGTGCTATTTACAATTGGTTTGAAAACATTTATATCTGTACAGATTATAAACAATTTTAAGACCTAGTGCTGTTACAAAGCGATTTAAAAGCAAACATAAAACATAGAGGATTACATTAAATTATACACAAGTAAAAATAATATTAGAAGAACAGATAAAGAGAAAGAAAATACAGTTTGAGGGAGATTAGGGAGGTTGTTGCTGCTCTTAAGCACAAGTGAACTGGCTAGAGGCTAACCATCACGATCAGACTAAACATCAATATATTGTTTATATATCAACAAGATCTTGTCATCATGTTCTAGATAAGAGTCATATTATTATTAAATATATTCTACACTTTATCTTAGATTGGAATTCAACTCCCATTGGAAAAAAATATAAAATGAACTGCTCTGTACATTTGTCATAATTTCATGAAGCACATACAATCTGTGCAGAATGGAGTATGTGAGTGTTTTGTTTCACATTGTGTATTAGCAATTAAATTGCCTGTATTATATAGTTGTTGGTACAGTTTGAGGATGGACATAAGATCATGAATATTATGTAGTGTGCAATGCTCTTTTTTCGGTTTTGAAGACAACTGTCAATTATTTACAGTAAGAAAAAAGTGCCAGTCGAGCAAAAAACTGGGCTTTCTCTGTAATGCAGGAACATGATAGGGGCAAATTAAGACAAATGTGGATATAGTTTCATACCCACACCATTAGCCAGTTGGAACATAACTGCACAATTTATGGCAAATCTTAACACAATTTCATTACTTGTCATTTTAATATCTCTGACTCCTTCGGCAGCCATGACAACACTTTGCCAGACATCAACCATGATATAACCACGCATAAAAAGTTTCCATTCACAGATTGGGACTATTGCATATAATATATTGTTGCAGTGAGATATTGCTCAATATTTTTTCTCTTTTGATGATATCATGATGCCCTAATTACACAGTTTCTGAGTTCCTTCACAACACTGGTACCAAATGTTTTTTTTGTTTTGTTTTTTTACTGGGCAAAGTAAGGAATCTAGGTGTATCAAGCACAACACTGATTGGTCAGTAATATAGTTGTAATATAGTTATATATATATATATATATATATATATATAGTTATATATATATATATATATATATATATATATATATATATAGTTATATATATATATAACTGTATATACAGTATATGCAATATATGCATGGACTGTCAAAACACAGTCACATATGTCTTGAACAAACAAATACATCACTATTTGTTTATTTGTTAGGCTTTGTTTAGATCAAATATTGAGAAACAAAAAACAAAACAAAAAAAACTTTCCCTCAAAAAATAAAAAAGGAGAATTATTTATCTATAGTGTGCGCTTCACTTGCACATGCAGAGGAGGGCAACAGACAGGACACAGTTTAGACTAGTATATGAATGTAAGTGTCCTGGTCAGCTGGATCAGGCACAGTTTTGTCTGCTCCAAGGAGCACAAAATGTGCAGACCATAAAATTGAGTCTGTTTATATGAATTGGTGTGTGTTAGTGGTTAAAATCCTTTGCCATAAAAAAAGACAAGGCCACACGCAAAACTTCGGCACTGCATTACTTTGACAACCAGCTAAAAACTGACTGCTAGAAGACTGGCCACGAATAGCAACATGAGTCAATGAATCAATGGTATGTAACAGTATGGCAGCAGAAGGCTTAACAAGGTGTACATTAAGAAATTTCAAAATAACAAAAACATAACATGCAAATCCAGTTCCTTTCTGACAAATAATCATCAAGTACAACAAAAGGAATCAATGTTATTGTTTAAATCAGCTTTATAAGTCCTGGTTGTTGCCTGCTACCTCAATGTTTCCTTGTCAGAGCAGACAGAGAAGAAAGTCCAAATGTGTATCCTTCTTGTTGTAATGGACAGGCGGTGGGACGGGGGGACGTGCTTGCAACTATCCCAGGACGAGGAGGACAAAGAGGTGTGAATCTACAGGATGACACAGCAGTTGCTCTCTCCAGTTTTCTCACGATTTCTTTGACCTGTAACAGACAAGATGGAAGGTCTTAAAATAAGCAACAGAGTAGGTATGTGTTTTTGAATTTATTCACTTTGCTTGTTAATTAGAGTTTGTCTATGTCGAATGTGAAAGTAAGAAGGCCCAGTGATATATCTCTCTAACTTTTGTATGAACAAAGCTTTTACTCTAGAAATCAAATACTCCCAGGGGTGCCTATGGTGATAGGCAAGCCCACTCACATCAACAATGGATGTATTTGAATGTGCTTTTTGCAGTAATTGAACAAATGCATTATATAGACCAGGATTAATAGTATATTGTAGAATATTCCAGCAAATCCATGGCAGAGACAAGCAGGTGGCTGACTCCACATGAGAAAGGTTAAATAGTTCACCTTTACAATATTGTGAGAGCATACTGCCTCAAGTGTAGTCACAGAAACCTCAAAAGTAGCTAGTACTATTAGTTTTAATATATGTAAATAATAGTAATGAACGAATAATACCTTAATAATAACTAAACTATATGTAAATAATGTGGACTTGTATCGTTTTAGCATCACAGTCAGAAGAAAACAGCCCTTATAGTACCATATACCAAACACTCATCTCCTATAAGTCCCTATGGAAACTGCCCATTGTCTCGGGTGATGGTTCGAGTAAACACAGACATATTTGGTTGTTTGCCAGCTCTATTTTTGCACTGAATGTACACAGTGGTTTACAGCAACTTAAGGCCCAGATGGTGGTCCCTCCTACTCCTCTATTTCATCCTCTACTTTCTGAGGCTTTTGTAAACACATGTGATCACACGGCAGATGCCATACAAAAGGACCCCAGAAAATGTATTTACTACTTGAGTACAGTATTTATATAGGAATAACAGTATATGGACACTCTGGGGATTATTGACAACAGAGTACTTCGTGTATGTGCATTCAATAACTGCTTGGGCTATAGGCTACATAAAAATACTTTTTTTTTTTTTTTTAACAATGCAAAACATTTATTATAACCTCTGATGAAGATTATATTTGTATTATGCTTGCTGATATAGGTTGCTTCATGGATAATTTTGTGCTGCTAATAAAACTGAAAAATAGCAGCTTATTTTATGTATAAATTAATTTTGGTGTGTATTATTTAAAATTATTTCATATCTCCAACATTTCTGAAATTCTACTAACTGACTATAGTTGCAAATACTGTAAAATCTTTTTTTTTTTTTCTTTCATTTTTCTACACTCATGTATATACACTTAAGCCTATGGCTCATTGTATAGACCATTTACCCCTGAACTGGAAGACTCAAACTCAAGTTTGGGATCTGTGTCTTTTGCTGTTGCGAGATACAGTCAGCATCTTGGAGGTGGTCTGTTTTCAACAAGCTCAGTTAAAAAGTGTTCTTATAATGAAGTGACTCTAGATAATTGTAAGTCATGTAACCTTATTGACCTAAACTTACCTTTTTACTTCAAAGATGTGAACTTTACCAAGTTATGTAAATGAGCCACGTCTATCTCTCTAATTCAATTTTATGCTCATCATAAAGTCTGCGGGGGCTTGTGCATGTTTGGTTGCTGTTTAAAGCCATTTGAGATCTTGAGTGGCAATAAATCATGTATTGTAAAATCAGCAGATGCTTGGATACGATTAGACCAAACAAAGGCGAAATACTCACTATGATTTATTCTCTAAAACTGTTTTAAGTCCCGAGGTTACATTTTAGGCAGCCAACTGTGTGTGCTTCTGTGTGCGGAGTTAAATAATGGGAGATCAGAGTGGTGTAGTGGTTAAAGTGGGTTGAAAGAGAAAGTGGAGCGGCCGGGAGCTGGTTACCTTGGGAATTTGGCTCGGGCAAAGTCTCTCTGGCAACTAAATGCATCACTGTGGTCTTCCCCAAGGGCAGTTTGAGAGCTGTGGAGAGAAAGAGACAAGATGTAAGAGTTTATCAGGAAGTTAAAGCATTTCAGACAGAGCAATGTAGCTACATTAGAACATTAGATTGCTTTTAATAAAATAATTTAATAAATGCATGAACAATCTCAGAGACATAACATTGTCATTTCCAGATCAACTCAGGACTAAACTAGGGCTAAGTCAGAACAAAATGGCCTAGAATATTACAACAATTCAACAATAGAATATTGAACATGTATGGATTTATTGGATTGAGTCCTATAACTTCACACAATACAATAAAAAAACAAATTTCAAAATGTTTACGTAGATCAAGGTAAGTCACCATTTTTCATTGGATTTGAGTGTCTTAAATGTGCATCATGTAACTTCTCCGCTGGAGGGTTTGCCATCTTTTTGTTGTCAAGGAGATGTTATTGTTTGTCTGGATAGTTCTACAGTATGGTTTTTAAAATGTATATCTTGCATTTATTCTGACTTTTTATGGCTGAAAACATATTTCTATGAGTGGATTTGCCACTCCACAGATCTTACTAGTAATTTGAACTGGTAGCATCACCTGCTTGTCTTCATGGAGATATAAAAGTTTAATGTCATGTTGTGGAACATTCTAGGTAGAGGAATAACATATGCTGAGAAACAAGCATGTGGCAGACCCTTCACTAGAAAAGTGGCATAATGCAGGTTGAATAAAAATGCACATACACTGCATATATACAGTAGAAGCATCTGTGCAATTGGAGCTATTGATGTGGACCTTTGAAACATCTGAAACCACTAATAGAGGAATTATCAAAGTGAAAAGCAGTAATGGGCAGACTGTAAAGTGAGTTAGGGGCTGCTCAAACTCCATTAACCACAGAAAACCACTGGTCAAATCAAAATCAGGTTACATCAACTAAAAGGCATTACGAACAGAGAGAAAAGAAGAACAGCTTTGAAGAACCCACCCTTTAAGACAATACAGGCTTTGTTCACTTTCTCTGCAAATATATGCCATTTACAAGTGATAATGTAACAAATCTGCTCATACAACAATTTCTAAAGGAAACAGCTATCGAGATGTTATTGGCAACATCGCCGATCTGTAATTTACACTACTAAAATACATACAGCAACTACAAATGTTCTTTCTACTACACTATTGCTGCCTATCCAAGAACAATAATTCTACCACCACTGTCAAATACACATCGATTACTATATCACTACACACGCCATGTTCTTTAACAAGGTTAGGGACTGGCATAACCTCAAATTGATCAAGGGTAAGTTCACGCATTTGAGCCCAGTTTATTCCTGGTGTAGATGTGGTCCTGGTCTAGTCCTGGTCTAGTCCTGGTCTAGTCCTGGTCTAGTCCTGGTCTAGTCCTGGTCTAGTCCTGGTCTAGTCCTGGTCTAGTCCTGGTCTAGTCCTGGTCTAGTCCTGGTCTAGGTTTAGCTTTAGTCCCAATTTTGATGTGGTGTGTGCAAGGCCTAAAAGGCCTCAAAGTCAAAGGAGAAGAGCACTGCACTAAAAAAAACATCTTTTCTTAAGGCATTCACTCTCTCACTCCCTCTCACCCCCCCTTCCTCCCCTCCTCCCTCCCGTGTCTGTCCTCGTCCAAACGCCAGCCTTCACCCCTCTCCTTCCTGACAGTGACTTTCCTCTCACTCTCTCCACTTCCTGGCCTCGCTCGTCGTGTCAAAGCAGGTCTGTCCCGGGGCACTGAGGAGCCTCTGTTCAGGGCTGGGGAAAACCATGAGAACAGCACACAGTCCTTTCCAACAACACAGCCCTGTGAATTTAGGCAGCGCACAAGGACGGGACATAGACAGGACATAGACGGGTTTGACTGCGGCTGCTGAGAGGGTGGTGTGCTCAAGTCAAAATGTTGTTATGTAAAAATAATATTATGGCAGTTCAGGTGTCGGGAGTCAGCAAAACCTCTCTTGTATAAAAAGTCTTAAATGTATAGTATGGGAAGTGTCTAATCACAAAATATAGAGCTACTTTTATAGGTGTACAACAGAAATTTTGTAGTGTAGGATTCACCGCCAGCTTGTTTCTCCATCTCCATGGAGATGTTATTGCGTTGCTAGAAAATTATACAGAATGGTATTACACTTTTATCTTCATCTAAACAAGTGACCCCAGCAAGTTACAGGTCTGATATGTGGACAATCACTATCAGGATCAACCATGAAAATACACATATTGGTCAATCTCTAATAAATGTAATACATGAATACAAAAAATCCTTTATGAAACTACACAGGGGTGTGTTTGCCGACCTCCTAGTGTGACGTTGCCGTGGAGAAAGCGCCCCTGGAAGATGAGCCGCAGGATGTTGGGACTGCTCACCTGCTCCTCCTCCCAGTCTGGAATAAACAGAGACAGGAGGGTCAAGGAAAAGAAAACAAATCAAAGGGTACTGCGACGGAAAAAAATATGAAAACAAACATGCAAATATACATAGATTATAGATTTTCATGATAGCTTCATTCATGGCATCTTTGTATTTGCTCATAAAAGATTTTTTTTTAATTTGTTTTTTCCAAATGATGCTTCATTCTATGAGAATGAACAGTTAGACACGTCTTTGCTCCTTGGAATAACACTGAGACAGAGCAGTACCAGACCACTGTCTTTTTAAAGTATTGATTGAAACTATGACTAGAAACATAAACAAGATGAATTATAGTCTTGTTCGTTTTGTTGAATTACACACATGATTTTGCATTACTACAGTGACTGTCCTAGGGCTATTTGGAGGTTTTCATTATATGCAAACTATGTAACGTAGAGCCAGATCTAACTTTCAGGGGGACCTAAGTAAAGTTTGTCTCGGAGATCCTTGCTACTGCAGTTCCACACGGGCTATTGATTATTAACATTCCACAACATGACGCGCACAGCTACTATACACTTTGTTTTATTCATTATAGCCTAAATACTGTAGACTACACTATAGATTAGGACCTATACGCTGCCATAAAAACTTTCACTTTAGTTTCACTTCATTAGAATGTTATTTAATGCAGGAAAACTTCAAATAAATTAGTGAATAATTATTGGGTGATTAAACATATGTTAATCATATATATAAGATATATAATATGCATGCATTATCAACAGTAACCCTCTGCACACTACAGTGACTGAATTCTTGGCATAAGGCAAAGACAAGAGACACACATGCTGTCGCTGAGATGTGTTTATGAGCGAGTGAGGAGGGCTCGAGGGCAGTGTGCCGTATTGTACAATCAGAAAGTGGTATTTACATTGGGGAGTAAACCAGGGCCCAGTTTTGTTAACTACATGTAGCTTGACAGACTGGAATGACAGTCGGGACTCGGAAGGCAAGGCCCCTCATAGCTAAAGACCCTGCGCAACTAGTGTAGTTTGCGTATAGGAAGAGCCAGCTCTGAAGCGGTTTTCGTTAGACATCTTTGGGAATGTGAGAAGGAGTGGAGCATTAGGTGTGGCTGGGAAGAAGTAAAGACAAGGCTGTAAATGAGAGGAAGCCTGGAGTCCAGATGTGTCTAGAGTCAGTGGAGGGTGTCACTGTGTATGCTGAGACCAGGCTGACCAAGTTCACATGTGCACAGGGCCACAGGAACAAAAGACTAAAGGTTCAAGAAGCACACAATAATATTTCAACTGCCAGCTGTGGAAAGTAGAATAAAATTGTTTCAAAAATGTTTGCTGCTGCCAGCCATCTATCCAGCCTGTTATCCTGTTATCACATTACTGAGATTTTAATATTAAGAATCAATACAAATCTGGATACAGATTACAATCATAAAACACTCATCATATAAACATACTATAATTTCTTGTTTAAAAAAAAAAAAAAAAGTTTTTAACACAAAATAATAATAGTTTACTTAATATTATTATGCGGTCTTAAACTAGCTCAGACCATTTAAAAATTATTCAGGAAAAGTTACATTTTGTCCAGTTTATGTAATTTTTTCTCTCCAGTATTAATTCTTGTTCAAATGAGTATCATGAGTATCTATTTTCAATATCAATTTGTATCAGGGAATTATTTTTTTGGACAACTCTCTAACAAGCTAAATATTTACCATAGTACATAATACCATTGTCACTGATTGACTGCTGTGAGCTAAGTCACTGAGTTTTCAGATTGTTGTTTATGTTCTAGGGCTGTATCAAATCACATGAATGAAGCATCCACCCATCCATTTTCTTCCGCTTATCACTGAGGCAGTAGTCTAAGCAAGGACTCCCGGATTTCCCTCACCCCAAACACTTCCTCCAGCTCCTCTGGTGGAACCCCAAGGCATTTCCAGGCCAGCCGAGAGACGTATTCAATACATAGTGTCAATGCATTATAAAAAATATTCTCTACTGTGTCAATAATCTATTCATGGTTTCCCTGTCAAGCACAAATGTAAGGAATGTCTTTGATGAAATGACATGAGGAACAATTTATTTTATTTGTGTAACCCAAAATAACCAGAAATATGACCCATAACCATCCCATTTTCAATAGATTAATTTGTACGGTATGTTAAAAATGACAAACTCTGATTAGTAGTAATAGCAGTCCTAGCAGCCAATAATGCCATTTATTTGTGTTATTATTATGTGCATCCTACACATTTTCAAACTGCTTGTGCACATGTTTAGGACCGCTGCTGTGTGAACATTTAAAGGTGTGGCTGTTGAGGTCAGGGCCGGATCAAATGCATTATGCATTGGGAGTGGGCGTTGGACTGACCCGTGGTGGACAGCCTGTGATACATTCTTATGCTCAGTGGCAATCAGAGCAAAAGGAGAAAGGCTAATTACCCACGCCAAAGACTTTCCCACAATGCACCGCAGTCCTATGTGAGTAATTAGCGGAGCTCTGAATGTGATCTGTGGAACTACAGGACATGGAGCTTCCTCAAATGCTTGAAAGAAATAAAAAAGAAGAGTGGAATCATTGTAATGTGGAGAATAGGGATTTCAAACAGCACACTGCAGCAGTAGTTGTACCTACCTATGTACCTTCTACAATCTGTAGTCTGATATTGCAATGCTTACGGTGATGGGGAGTCTATACAAGAGAATGGTAAAACTCTACTTCAATAAGGTGAATATAATATTGAAATTACTATGTAACTTGATGACCCTTGCTGATCAAATCTGTATGTTCTTATATTGATTTATGATGTGGAAATTTGAATGGGGTCTTTGGTTACACAACTGCACCTGTAGTTTGTGATTCGTGGTAAAGTGAAATCAAATTGAACATAGCATGAGTGTTGTTGCATTTTACATAATGTTTTGGCTTTGGGCAGACCAGAAACACCCAGCCCTTTGAGACACTGTGAACTCAAGCTACAAACACAGACAGCTGCAATTTGATTAAAAACATTCAAACATCCTTCTACTGCTTATCTCTAAGAGTCTCAGGGGCAACAGATGCACTTCCCACTCCCCAGTCACTTCCTCCAAAAGATCCAAGGGATCTAGAAGGCGTTCCCAGGCCAATATCACTACAGCAGTTTAGATGCTACTTTTTTACATACTTTGTTAGACTTTTATGTTAAGTTGTAAAACGACTTGGCTTGCATCCAATTCAGCCCTGATGAAGACATGGCTTTGTCAGGTTCAGGTCCTGGTCTAGGCCAGGTTTAGTTACTGCATCATTGGTGAAAGTGGGAACAAAATGGCATCTGTTTCTTTAATATTACCAAGTTTTCTTAATACTAGGTTCTGATGTATTCTGAAAATATTCAGGAAATGTCCAATATTTTTCTATTTATGTGATATATGTTTTCTAGTACCATATGCTTAAATAAGTATATAGTTCCAATTCTAGTTTTCTATTCTGTTTCTATTCTAGTTATTAGTTATGACACCACAGTTGTTATTACATTGCTTGTTTTTAGATGTTTCAGTCAGGCAAAACACATTAAGATGGTAGAGAGAAATTGCAAATCTACAGCTTACCCCAGACCATCTCCCATACAGTGCTCTTAGCCTCTATATTTATGAATCAGACCAGTGACCAGTACACTCTGTTTGCCCCTGCCATGTGTAAGTGTGGACTCACCCATGGGCCAGTGGTCATACACGTGCTTTGCGATGTCTGCTGCCGAGTGGTTCGGGGAGAAGAGAAATTCATTTGTTTTACCACTGACAAGAATAAGCCTCAGGTTGATCTGTAACACAAATACACAGAGTGCACATAAGAGCAGAGAAAACATCAGAGGGACATAAGACTTTTCGTTTAAAAGCAGGAAGCACGGGCAAGTACAGAGTAATTTAATATGGAACGTGGACTGCACATCCGGACAGCTTCATGTCTATTCAATATCCTGACGCCGCTTTGGTGAGAATTTTCCACCTCTCAAGTCAAACCGTTTAGAAAACCTCATTGTATTATGTTATACTCAGACGAATCCAATAATATATAACATTTAGTCCAACAAAACTCATTACTTGAGTAAAATTTATATCCACATATAACAGTAGCTACTATAACTTAAGTAGCCCTAGATGACTTCACGTTTGCCCCCAAACTAGGCAGACATAAGTTGGAGAGCTGAAAATTTAAATGTTATGAAAAGATGGGAGAGTATGTTTGTTTATGCTATAAAATGTAAACACAGTCACAAATAGGTTTATATGCACAGTCAAATTGAGGAAGCAACAAATTAAAAGTTGTTGTTAGTAGAGGTTAATACATTTGCCTTTAAGCATACTGTGATAAAGTTTTTTTTAAAAATGCCCATTAAATTAGGCTTTGAAAAACACAGTAGAGGGAAAGTGACACTGGTGAATGTTTTATTCATTTTCACAGTTCAGAGCTACAAATTTGCTTAAATAATTGTGAACATTTTGAACTCTTTTTAATCACTGTCTAGCGATAATAAAGAGCTGAGCAAAGTAACAAATTGAGTTTTTAGTATGCTAAACATTTTCATACATCTACTGAAATGTTTATGTACAGCCTAAGTGAAAATGTATGCACTTTTTAAATAACTACACTAAAAAACATGGAGAATACAAAATAACCACAATTAAACAAATCCAGCTTGGACAATTTAATAAAAAATAAATTAGAAAAACGGTTTAAATCAGGTCAGGACTAAACCCGGTCTAAACCAAGTCTAACCCAGGACAAAAATAAACTTCCAGCCTAAAACAAAAACAATTCAAATTAAAAGCTAGACTAAACAATCACCACTACAAGCTCCTGGTCCTAGTACCGCTGCTTGAAATCCCCCCCGTCCCCACAGCCGATCAAAACTGAGTCCCACAGTGAGTCTTTAAGGCCAGGAGAGGTCTGTCTGGGGCGTGTTTGTTTTAGTCGACTGTACACGCCGGCCTTGGAGCTTTAGCAAGCGCGTGGCACTAGCACGTGTGTGTCACTGTGGTGCTCCCATGTGTCCACCCGCCCCCCTCGGCTGCACATGAAAACACACACTGCAAAAAGTCTATCCACTCAAATGTATTCAGAATATTGAAAGCAGTTTTGTTTATTACATATTTACTATGACTCTGACAGACTATTAATTGATCTAGGAAAAATATGTATTCTTTGAACAATCCAAAAGTTAAAGAGGATAAAAAAGGTAAAAATAATGATAAAGATAAAGGTAACTCATAAGAGAAAGCACATACTGCAGAATATTTTGAACATTTGGACATTTTTATGCTTTGATATATAATGGTTCTCTATACATTTATCTTTATTTTAGCCAGTATGACGCAAGTTTTGCTTACCTCAAAAATAAACACCAATCAGAAATGACTTGAAAATCAGTAAAATAACGTAGGCCTAATGTATTAATAATAAACATGAATTAATTCATTTTTCAAAACTTATAAGTAAATCAGTCAAGTCATTAGTCAAGTCACAAACTTTTGCAGTGCACTCACTATTTGAATGATGCAACTGCGATAACACACACGATTGAGACACAGAACTGCCTAAGAACATTATCGCATCAGCTTATAGTTTTAAACCAGCATAAACCCACAGCCGCAAACACACACACACGAGCACACGCACGCACACACACACAGGCCAAAGTGAAAGGCTTGGACTGACCTGGACTTAGCTCACAGCAGACAACCACAAGGAAGCACACAAGGTCAAATTCAGCAGATAAGGCTTCTCTAAAGCCCCTTATGAAGAAAATTAAATCAAGGCCAGTTACGTCGCCCAGACCGGCGTTACCGGGGCCCCACACTGGAGCCAGGCCTGGGGTGGGTGCTCGACAGCGAGCGCCTGGTGGCCGGGCCTTTCCGGGCTCAGCCCAAAGGAGTGACGTGGGGCCATCCTCATGTGGATCCACCACCCGCAAGAGGATCCGTAAGGGGCCGGTGAATGAAGATCTGGGCAGCAGTCGAAGGCGGGGGCCTCGACGACCGGATCTCTGGACATGGAGACTGGCTCTGGGGACATCGAATGTCACCTCGCTGGGGGGAAGGAGCCTGAGCTTGTGCGGGAGGTTGAGCGTTACCGACTAGATATAGTCGGCCTCGCCTCCACGCACAGTTTGGGCTCTGGAACCCAACTTCTTGAGAGGGGCTGGACTTTCCATTTCTCTGCCGTTGCCTGCGGGGAGAGGCGGCGAGCTGGTGTGGGCTTGCTCATTGCCCCACAGCTCAGCCACTTCGTGTTGGGGTTCACTCCAGCTTTTCCTCGGCACTGCACCTTCGGGTCGGGAACAGGTCTCTCACTGTTGTGTCGGCCTAGGGGCCAAACAGCAGTGTAGAGTACCCAGCCTTCTTGGAGTCCCTGGGAGGGGTACTAGACAGTGCACCGACTGGGGACTCCGTTGTTCTCCTGGGGGACTTCAACGCCCATGTGGGTAACGACAGTGACACCTGGAGGGGCGTGAGTGGGACGAACGGCCTCCCTGATCTGAACCCAAGTGGTGTTTTGTTATTAGACTTCTGTGCTAGTCACAGTTTGTATGTAAACAAACACCATGTTCAAGCACAAGGGTGTCCATCGGTGCACGGGGCACCAGGACACTCTAGGTCGGAGGTCGATGATCGACTTTGTTGTCGTGTCATCTGACCTCCGACCGCGTGTCTTGGACACTCGGGTGAAGAGAGGGGCTGAGCTGTCAACCGATCACCGCGTGGTGGTGAGTTGGATCCGCTGGTGGAGGAGGAAGCCGGACAGACCTGGCAGACCCAAGCGTATTGTAAGGGTCTGTTGGGAACACCTGGCAGAGCCTTCTGTCGGAGGGGTCTTCAACTCACACCTCCGGGAGAACTTCTCCCTGATCCCGGGGGAGGTTGGAGACATGGACTCCGAGTGGGCCATGTTCTCCACCTCTATTGTCAATGCGGCCGCTCGTAGCTGTGGTCGTAAGGTCTGCGGTGCTTGTCGCGGCGGCAATCCCCGAACCCGGTGGTGGACACCGGAAGTAAGGGATGCCGTCAAGCTGAAGAAGGAGTCCTATCGAGCCTTGTTGGCTCATGGGACTCCTGAGGCAGCCGATGAGTACAGGCGGCTCGTGCGGTTGCAGAGGCAAAAACTCAGGGTTGGGAGGAGTTCGGTGAGGCCATGGAGGAGGACTATCGGACGGCCTCAAAGAAATTCTGGCAAACTGTCCGAGGCCTCAGGAGGGGGAAGCAGTGCTTCACCAACACTGTTTACAGTGCGGGTGGAGAGCTGCTGACCTTGACTGGGGATGTTGTCGGGCGGTGGAAGGAATACTTTGAGGATCTCCTCAATCCCCCCGTCATGTCTACCGAGGAGGAAGCAGAGACTGGGGACCCGGAGGCGGACTCGTCCATCACCCTGGCTGAAGTCACCGAGGTGGTTAGCAAGCTCCTCGGTGGCAAGGCTCCGGGGGTGGACGAGATCCGTCCTGAGTACCTCAAGTCTCTGGATGTTGTGGGACTGTCTTGGTTGACACGTCTCTGCAACATCGCGTGGTGGTCGGGGACAGTACCACTGGAATGGCAGACCGGGGTGGTGGTCCCTCTGTATAAGAAGGGGGACCGGAGGGTGTGTGTTCCAATTACAGGGGAATCACACTCCTCAGCCTTCCGGTAAGGTCTATTCCAGGGTACTGGAGAGAAGAATCCAACCGATAGTCGAACCTCTGATTCAGGAGGAGCAGTGTGGTTTTCGTCCTGGTCGTGGAACAGTGGACCAGCTCTATACTCTCCATCGGGTCCTCGAGGGTTCATGGGAGTATGCCCAACCAGTCCACATGTGTTTTGCGGATCTGGAGAAGGCATTCGACCGTGTCCTTTGGGGGGTGCTCTGGGAGTATGGGGTCCGGGGCCCTTTGCTAAGGGCTGTCCGGTCCCTGTATGACCGGAGCAGGAGCTGTGTTCGCATTGCCGGCAGTAAGTCAGACCTGTTCCCGGTGCATGTTGGACTCCGCCAGGGCTGCCCTTTGTCACCGGTTCTGTTCATTATATTTATGGACAGAATTTCTAGGCACAGCCAGGGGCAGGAGGGGGTCTGGTTCGGGAACCACAGGATTTCATCTATGCTATTTGCAGATGATGTTGTCCTGATGGCTTCATTGAGCCAGGACCTGCAGCAGGCACTGGGGCGGTTTGCAGCCGAGTGTGAAGCGGCTGGGATGAGAATCAGCTCCTCCAAATCCGAGGCCATGGTTCTCGACCGGAAAAAGGTGGTTTGCTCTCTCCGGGTGGGTGGTGAGTCTCTGCCCCAAGTGGAGGAGTTCAAGTATCTCGGGGTCTTGTTCACGAGTGAGGGAAGGATGGAGCGTGAGATTGACAGGCGGATCGGTGCAGCGTCTGCAGTGATGCAGTCGCTGTATCGGTCCGTTGTGGTGAAGAAGGAGCTGAGCCGGAAGGTGAAGCTCTTGATTTACCGGTCAATCTACATTCCTACCCTCACCTATGGTCATGAGCCCTCGGTAACGACTGAAAGGACAAGATCGCGGATACAAGCGGCCGAAATGGGTTTCCTCCGCAGAGTGGCTGGGCGCACCCTTAGGGATAGGGTGAGGAGCTCAGTCACACGGGAGGAGCTCGGAGTAGAGCCGCTGCTCCTACACGTTGAGAGGAACCAGTTGAGGTGGCTCGGGCATCTGCTCAGGATGCCTCCTTTTCTAACTCCAATAGGCACACAGTGATTTACATACGCTCACCTCATACACCAGTGTATGCAAACAGTCATACACTGACAAAACGACATCTGCTCATCTCCATGGACATGGAGATGTTATTGTTTTTCCAGGAATAATCCAAAGTATGGTGTTACACTAAATAAAATGTAGCTCTATAGAGACAAACAGGTGATGCTACCAAATTAATGGCATGACACATGTGGAGAGACAACCCAGCTCCAGTAAGAATGGCAAAACAGACCAGAAAGCAACTTTATTCAATTAAATGCAAGATAGAGAAGCTTAAAGCCATAGTGTGGAACATTTCTGACACAGTAATAACATCTCCATGGAAACAAGCAGCAAGAAATGGTCTGTCTTAAAGATTTGTGATTTCGATTGGCAACTACCACATCAGCCCATCTCAGAAGAAAAAAATAAAGTAAGATTAATGACAGCTAGCTGAGAATAATGCAATTTGAATATACAATAAAATGTGTTTGTGTGGTAACTAAGAAGTAATCACATGTCAAGATTTATTTAGCCTAATGTAAATCGAACTGATATTCCAATACAGTGCCATCATATTTGAATTTCACTATCCATTTGTTTACATAATATATTTTGTATCTGTTTTTCTCTAATTATACTGTCATGTAAACTTTTAACAAATACTTTTCCATTCAGATTTGATTCAAAGTAGACATTGCTCAAACTAAAGGCTATACAAGATATCAGGTCAGACTACATAACACAACCACTCCACATAAGACACAGTAATCGTTTGACATATAGCTTTAGTTCAAAAGGGTTTCTTTTATGGGTTTTTGGGATTTTCCAGCTTGGGCCAGTAAAAGACATTTGTTGCAAGAAGCATAATAGTAATAGCATAGTAGGGGCGACAGTGGCTCAGTGGTTAGAGTGTTGGTCCCCCAACCCGAAGGTCGGAGGATCGAGCTCCCGTTCTCTCGCTGTGTCCTTAGGCAAGACACTTCACCCACATTGCCTATGAAAGTGGTGTGTGCATGAATGACAGGTGGTGGTCGGAGGGGCTGATGACAATATCTTCTACATCTCCTATCTACCAATTTATCAAGCATTTTTTTTTACATTTAAGTAAAATGCATTTTGAAAGGACTTTTTCATATTCAAGCATTTTTTTTTACATTTAAGTCAAATGCATTTTGAAAGGACTTTTTCATATTCGGCGGTTACTTTCCAATACAGTGAGATGTATTTTGTGTTATTAAGCGCTCAGCTAATTGCTTCCATTAGCATCTATGGAGACCTTTGCGTTTCCATCGAGGTGTTTTCTTCTTTGTGTTGGCATTAAAGGCTCTTATTGTCTACTGTTTTCATTGCCTGCATCCGCTGCATGACTTTAATTCAATCAGACCAACCTGCCCCTCCCCCACTCCCCAGGGCAAGAACCAGTGCCCCCATGTATTGTGCATTAAAACAGCTTCAGGTGGAAATGTATGCAAGATTATAGATCAGTTCAAGCATAAATATTCACACAATATACACACAATACTGCTGTCTTTAGGCGGGTGGCAGGTCAGTCGGCCGTACGGCATTATGCCATCAGCTTCAATACTGCAGTCAATAATGGAGCAAGTTTGATGAGGATTTTGTAGTGCCGAGGAAAAGCTGGCAATTTCAGCTATATAATATTTTGTGGTTTGCATTTTAGATATTCAAGACTTCAAATATAACCAAGATATATACACCACATGTTTTCTTGCAGTACAATTTTTTTTTATCAGTTTTACTAATGAGCTAATAAATAAGATTAATGCCTTTGTACAACTATGACTGTAAAAGGTAAGTTCTAAGTTCTTTCATTGTGCATATAGTGAAATTCTGGTCTGCTACATATTTTTTTTATTCAACACTACCTGCTGTGGCAGTAGTAGAGACAGTGTAGAAGAGGCAGTGGTCTATTAATATTTGCAGAGATACATATTAACATAAAATATTGCTCGTTTCACAGAATCCTTAAAATGATAAGCAGTTATAGTAAAAAAACAAAAAAAACAAACATTCAATACATAGCTTGCCGCCATCTTGTTTCTTATATTCATCATTCTTATTATTGGAAAAACTAGATCCAAAATGTCATCAAGCTGATCATTATCCAAATATCTCTGGACCTTTTGCAGCCATACCAATCTGTACATGTGAATGGCTGAGCCCATGTTAGTTTATCCAGCATTATCTGTCCGCATGAGTCCAAACCTTGTCCACAGTTTGTGTCGGGGCTGGGGTGTAAACATGCAGTAAGGCTCTTGGCGAAAACACTGTTTGCATGCGGCCGACCAGAGGACTCTGAATACCATCTATAATTATTCCTCTGAGCACCACTCTCAAATCTGTCTCTGGGCTCAGTGTACAGCACATGTGTTTATAATGTGCAGTGGACATTAAAAACCAGTGCTTCTGCTCTCTAGGCCCTTGAAGAATTACAAGTAAATAATGGTAGAATATTACTGCTGATTTATCACTATAAAATCCAATAACACACCTCGTAAAAGTTATTCACTCTGCCTTATACCACACTAAAAACAGATCAAGTCTGTTTTTATAGTTATTACGAAGGAACTGTGCTCTTTTATGTGCTGTTGTTTTGAATTGTTGATTACCTCTGATAAATTAGACTTTTAAAACATTATAATTATTTTTGAGCTGTCTCATTTATAAACATTAGAGATCGACCGATACAGCCTTATAGATAGAAGATTATAGATTGGATGACAATACGTTTATATGTTTAGAGTCCAGAGCAACTGATGGCCAATAATATCTCCTGATATTTGTGGGCCAATTTTTAGGGTCAGTTTTAATAATTTCCCCAAAATATTTCACTTAAATTTATTACACACTCATCCACAACCTTCTTTTACTACAAACTGGATTAGAAAGCTGTGTAGCCACATTTTGTGCAATAACCTTTTTGTGCTAAAATGTTCATATAAGACTTCATGTATAACGTTCGGCAGCTGGTCGGGTCAAACTAAATATTGGCCTCTGCTGGAGTTTTAAGGGAAATTGCAGATTTGCTAAAAAGTGCAAAAATCTGCAAATATCTCTAATTATCTTTGTGGCATTGAAATTGGTATGATGTATCAAGCCTGAACACTTATATGAAAACTTGCCTATATTTGTTTGAATAGAGAAATTTGGCAATCAGTATCAAGGAAAAGGTTGTGTGTATTCTAGGAAATGAATGAATTTAAAGGGAAAGATGAGGTGCTGCTGCCGCAGTACATTCTTTGTGGTCTGCTAAACACATGCAAGATGGATGCCTGAGTTAACTACAGTTTGACTTTTGCATTCTTCCACATTTAACCTGGAAGAATGCACTCAGATTGACTTTCCTTTCCTGGCTCTGACCTGAAGCTGCTAGATGATAATGAACTACAGAGAGCCTTGTCTAAAAAATGGTGAATAACCTCAATAGACAACATTTATTAGTCAATTGGAGTAAATAAAGATTTTTACCCCCCTTTTTTAAAAGATTGCAGCTTGACTCCCTAATGAGCGTTACATAAAGAAGCATGGCAATTATCAACCCACAACTGCGCCCCATTTCTGTCAAGGCACTATTGTCTGTGTTAATTAAAACACATTGAAAAGGCTTTTATAAAGTGATGGGACCATAGACACACATAAATATATTACAAAGCCCAATGGCGTTCAAGTGCTACAACTGCTATTTTTGCTATTACTCAGCCTGGCAAGCCAAGACTCCGTGCTTTTTCTATACTTTACCAAGATGTAGGCTATAGTTTGGGACTGGGTTTTCACTCCCTGAGTTCTGATGATTGACATGTAGGATAAAGAAAAAAAAAAAATAACAGAAGACCGAGAAGAGCAGACCTCAAAACATTAATAGTGACCCATGTCCTGTCTCACAATGGTCCAAATTCTTGCATCACTTCACTAGTTATCACTTACTCTTTTGCATGTGGTTTACGATGTTACAGTCACTCCTTAATTGAAACAATCTCGCCGATATGTGGTCAAGGAACTATAAACTATAATGCTATTTTTAGAACAATTACTTAATAATTAAATTTATTCAGTTTATTTGGACTCATGACTTGGCGGCAGCATCTTTTCTCTGGCTTTAGTTCACACCTGCAAGCAAAGCACACTGGGAAATCTACCCAATTTGGACTTCATACAAGATTATAAATTGAGTTTGGTCTACTCTGCAGCGCTTTGTGAGAGCGCCCCAGCAGAAAGCTTACATAACAGTGACGAGAGGATGATATGAGAACCGAGGGCCTGGGGCAAAATTTTGTTACATTGCTGTCTGTGTCTGCAAAGATGGAGGAGCAGAGAAAACCTAGCAAGACCATTT
Organism: Periophthalmus magnuspinnatus; assembly: GCF_009829125.3. Classification (NCBI taxonomy): domain Eukaryota; kingdom Metazoa; phylum Chordata; class Actinopteri; order Gobiiformes; family Gobiidae; genus Periophthalmus; species Periophthalmus magnuspinnatus. The sequence goes on along the minus strand of NC_047139.1, from coordinate 31,896,985 downwards.
TATTCATGCAGCGCAAATAAAAGACTAAATGCAGTTTGTTTTTGTTTTTCTCTCTCCAACTGGTGGCCACCTGGTGAATATTTTTAGGAAAGGCTCAAAAGTGGAACATCTGAGGAAATTTGTTGGCTACATGATGAGGCAAGAGCACAGTATTATAATAGAAACAGAGGCTAGGCATGTTACAATAAAAGCTACATCGACTTATCGCTCGATACATGAGAGAAACAAGCAATAGAGGCTAAAGCTAGGCCTGTTACAATAACAACTACATCGACTTATTGTTCAATACAAGACAGAAGCAGGCAATAGAGGCTAAACCTGGGCCTGTTATGATAAAAGATACATCGACTTATCGTTAGATACATGACAGATGGACAATTTTTTTTTTTTTTTCGGATCAATGTTTATTGTGGTGGTGGTTTTTGCACTAGTGGGAAAAGTTTGGTTATTTTTCTGTACTATGATGACATTTGAGCTATACAGGGTTGAATTATGAACTTCTACTGCTCATCATAGATACAAACTAATTACTTAAGTGCTGCATCTTATATCACACTTACCATGACAGGCCTACCTAAAGCGAAACAACTATCAGTCTCAAATAAGTGAGCATTATCAGACTTAAAACATGAGTAAAAAATAGGTAGTCCAACAGGCGGGATTCCATATTCAAAGTAAGGGTAGATTTGTTTCTATTGATGTTTTGAAAATTTTAAATTTGTTTCACATTTGCAAAGAGTAATTTTACTTGCAAATTGTAAGCCATAAGAAAATCCTAAATGTACATGGTTGAATACATAGAGGAGAGCAGCTATCGTGTAATGTTTTTTTTGCTGACACTATAACTATTAGTAACACATTTTAACCTTGCCAGCCAATTCACAATATCATGGCTCAAATATTAAACACTAGATTTGCTATTTATGTCAAATAATTCTGTTCATTACTCATTAGCAATAAAAAATGTTACTGAGTGCTTACAAAACTCTCATGTATTTTTGATCATATTTGAAATTCCAGGATAAGTAAAGTGAAATAAAAATCAAGATATTTTGCCCTTCCCTCTAAAAAGCAAAGCACCAGGCAAGGTGTCACCAAACCAGGCACCTTCAATTATGGCTAAACAGATTGAAATATTAGAAATCAGCTAAATATATAAACTACAAGGTTAACAATGTGAGTGCAGAGCAGGAAGTTGTGAATGAAATGATAATTGAATCATGTTGGCTGATAGTAAAGGTCGTGAATGGGCAAAACAACAAGTCCCTGATTCTGATAATAATGTTTTTTCACTGTTACACAACAAAGCAGTAGCTAAACAACCTGACTTGTCAAATTTCATCTCGACACCGGTGATTAAATCCGT